>NC_141696.1:638461794-638718794 GCF_964263255.1 Lissotriton vulgaris | reverse complement strand
ACTATATGGGTTATTGATTGGTTGCCCAAGTATTTGTATGGGAGACTGAGTATGTGTGTTGGTGGCTGGGAGGTGTGTGACTCTGTGCATAGATGTGTGAGCAGTTGATTCACTAGATGTATGGGTTCAAAAGTGCATGTGGAAACAGCTGCATGGGCAGTTGACTGTGTGCATGAGTGTATTGGTGAGTGAATGGATATCTCAGTGCTACATGTCAAAGTAAGTACATATGTAAAACACAGTACATGTGAGAGTTGAATATATAAATAACTGTGCATAAGAGCCAGTGAATGTGTAAGTGGCTGTATGGATCATTGTGAACTTGTATCAGGGATTGTATAAGAGAGTAAATATGTGTTAGAATATGTTTGAATGTGTAAGGTGTGTATAACTGTATAGTTGAGGAAATGGAGGAGTAATTGATTCTTTTCATAACTGACTAGATGTATGAGTAACTCCATGGATGAGTGACAATCTGTGAGTGTCTGTTTACACTGATTGTATCTAAGATTATATTAGAGTCTGAAGATGTTCATCGTATTATCACATGAATGATATTATCAGTGATGTGATCAGTAATGTCAAATGAGATGTCATTAGTGATGTCATTTGAGATGTCATCAGTGATGTCATCAGTGATGTCATTTGAGATGTCATCAGTGATGTCATTTGAGATGTCATCAGTGATGTCATCAGTGATGTCATCAGTGATGTCATCAGTGATGTCACTGACCATGTCATGAATGATGTAATATGTGACATCATCAGCAGTGGTTTGCGGGTGCGCGATATATAGTTATTGCAACTAACTATATATGCGAATTTCTATGGTTTGTGTGAGTAAATTAAGGTTTTGTAAATGCTAATCCCTAACTATATATGGTCTATAACCTATGGTTTTTTCAGTGAATTTTCAAGGTTTTGTAAATGCTAATTCCTAACTATATATGGTCTATAACCTATGTTTTTTTCAGTGAATTTCAATGGTTTTTTAATAGCAAATATCAAAAGCTGTAAAATGTCAAGTACGTGGTAGGTAAAAACATTTTCGTATTTATGCACGCTGATGTGCTTTGAACGCTACCCCCCCTCCTCTTTTCTTTTAGGAGTATTCTCTCTTTGCAGATAGTGAAGGGTAGGTAACGTAAGCCTTTGCCCCCGTTGTAACCCGTCGTGCCTGCTTCCCTCTCCGTTTGATTGATTGTTATCCAAGCATTTACTGTTTTAGAATTGGTTCTCTTTGGTTCATTCTCTATTTACAAACAAGCACAGAGTCGCAATACTCTGTTTAGTCTTTGCAGATAGTGAAAAATCGTTTAAAAAAACAAAAGGAATCGAGCAAAATCAGTAGGCCACTAATGGGATCTCTTTTTGACCTCGCTAAAATAGAAACATTAGGAACAACCCCTCATGAGAAATACGAAACTAGTGAGATGAACTGAGCTCGACACCATGATGGCTGCAAGACAGCTCGGCTCCGCCGCCCACCCCGCCCAAAATAATGACAAACCCTATGCAAATATTATAAATATATACAACACACCAGCAAAGTAACAGGGTAAAACGTTTTATTAAATAACTATTTACATGGCAGCCGGTAGAGAAGAACTTGCCCTCCCCTCTTTGACTGATTGTTCTTGTTGCCTGTCCCTTCTCTTGTCATTTAACAGAACTTTTTGGACTGCTGAAAGGGGTTGTATTCCGACCGCTGGGTGGTGGAGACATTTTGACTATATTCTGGACCTGCGTTGTCGCGTAATGCGTCATATGACGCGCCGCGTTAGCGCACCCGGAAGTGCTCCGGTGCGCAAGGCGCAGCTTCCCGGAAACGATCCAGAGCGCGGCGCGCAGCGCGTAACGTAAGCATAACAGGTCATGTGACTTGTTAATAAAACTTTTCATTGGTTCATTTTACTTTTGTTATTCTAATGATGAAAGGCTTGGTCATATGACCTAAAAATAACGCTTTTCATTGCTTTCGAACATTTTTTTTTCCCAAATGATGAAAGCCCCACCTTTTTTTTTCTCACTCTGACTTGTAAAGCAAAGGACCCAGATGCATTTACAGTTTATCACTAACAATGTTCCAGGCTAATGTATTTTCCCGAGAAATTTACAACTGTCCTGCAAGTAAAATATTCCTTTTTCGAGAAAAAGGGCGTTTCTTCGTCCCATGAGGGAGCCATTGAGCAAAAGAGGCTCGGCCTGCTGTCTTAGTCGCTGATAGGCATGAATATCAAATTCTTATCGATCACTTTATGTTGCAGGAGTAGAAAACACAACAGCCCTTGACCATTTATCTTTACTGCGTTCCTGTGTATTATACCTTTTAACAGTCATGTAATTGGACTGCTTTATTTCACTTGCCTTTTACTGATTCGAAAACAGTGGCTATTATTCAAAACTTTACCAATGTAGGTACTACTACCATGTTTTTTTTAAAAAAACCTTTATTGTGAAAATGTCAGTATACAAATACGGGCCTATAACCACGTGGGCCGGCCACGGAGCAAACTGAAATCGTATATGATGAGGGCACATTTACACTGTAGAAGAACGTAACGGGCGACCCATTAGATTGCAAGAACTAAGGTGTCTAACATTTGCGGAATCGGTGGACGTACATTTTATAATTAAAGTACGACAGGGCCAGTTACAATAAAATTATCTAGATATACATTTGCGGGCAAGTACCATGGGTGACGTTAATTCGAACTTTCAATAGTACAGTAATCAATAGCACATCAGAACTAAATATCAATAGGGATGTCAAAAAGTTCAATCAATTCTCGTCCCCGCCCGCCATGTGCTTCAAAACTGCATACGTATCTCGTGATATCAAGGTTGGGCAACCAGTACACAACAAGGAGTTACGAGTCCCATTTATACCGGCGCCATTTTGAGCGAGGCCGGGCAGGTCCAGGAAATAGTCATAAAGTCTCCACCAACCAGCGGTCGGACCAGAACCATTTTCGGCAGTCCAAGAATGTTCCGTTAAATGACAACAGAAGAAATAGGCAACAAGAACAATCAGTCAAAAGAGGGCACGCTTTCGTGAATGGGGCCCATGCCCTAGCAGGCAAGCGTCCGAGTTCCAAGGTGTCCCAGAGCCATTTTAGTGGACCAGGCCCAAATCAAAAGAGCTGGCCGCCATTTTGAGAGTTTTGTTGCAGCCGGCTATCGCTGCACCACAAGAATAGCCGCAATTCAGCTAGATGGCGGGTGAGTCACTGTACCGCAAAAGCGGGCGGAACTCAGCTGGAAGGCCAGTCAAACGCTAAGAGGCGCCCCACTGCAGATGAGGTGCCTCCACCTGGGGAGGAGGGAGAGGCCCGTTTGCGCTGCCTCCCCCCCCCCCGGGCACCCCACGCCGTCTTTCGGCGCAGCATTGTAGGATGGCCACACCAGTGAAACTTGCTGGACACCACCTCGGTGCCATCCGGATCTCGGCGCGTTCGAGTCACTGTACCGCA
This sequence comes from Lissotriton vulgaris, assembly GCF_964263255.1. NCBI lineage: Eukaryota > Metazoa > Chordata > Amphibia > Caudata > Salamandridae > Lissotriton > Lissotriton vulgaris. The sequence goes on along the minus strand of NC_141696.1, from coordinate 638,715,321 downwards.
AGAGTGGGAGAAACTCAGCTGGATGGCGGGCCAAACGCTGTACCGCAAGAGCGGGCGGAACTCAGCTGGATGGCGGGCGAGACGCTGTACCGCAAGAGCGGGAGAAACTCAGCTGGACACGCCGTCTTTCGGCGCAGCATTGTAGGATGGTCACACCAGTGCGGCAACTTGCTGGACACCACCTCGGTGCCATCCGGATCTCGGCGCGTTGTGCTGCCTTCGGCGTACTGTACCAGCAAGAGTGACCGCAACTCAGCTGGACACGCCGTCTTTTGGCGCTGCATTGTGGGATGGCCACACCAGTGCGGCAACTTGCTGGACACCACCTCGGTGCCATCCGGATCTCGGCGCGTTGTGCTGCCTTCGGCGTACTGTAGCAGCAAGAGTGACCGGAACTCAGCTGGACACGCCGTCTTTCAGCGCAGCATTGTAGGATGGCCACACCAGTGCGGCAACTTGCTGGACACCACCTCGGTGCCATCCGGATCTCGGCGCGTTGTGCTGCCTTCGGCCTATTCGCACATCGGTCCGCTACTGACGCCGCCTCACAGGCCAACTGATTTTGTAGGCTTTTTATAGCCCAAAGCCGCATAACAGGTCATGTGACTTGTTCATAAAACTTTTCATTGGTTCATTTTACTTTTGGTTTCCTAATGATGGAAGGCTTGATCATATGACCTAAAAATAACACTTATCATTGGATTAAAAAAAAAATTTTTCCCGAACGATGAAAGCCCCACCTTTTTTTTTCTCACTCGGTAATCCAAAAAGTTTCCGTTAGATGACAACAGAGGGGACAGGCAACAAGAACCATCACTCAAAAAAGGGGAGGGCAAGTTCTTCCCTACCAGTTCACTTTGGGGCGCCACCAGAACTCATCGAATTGATAGTCTACAGTGTTTCTGGATGTTTCAGACTGAAGCTGGCGTCAGCATGAGAGCACCACCATCTCGTAGCTCCGTCGTGGCCATTCCGCAAGCAATCATGGCAGCCGCTCCCCACCGGAAGCCTGCGGGAGTCGGGAGCCCCCAAGACTTTTGTAGAATCTTCAAGGCTTAGGGGACGCTTTAGAGAATGAGGCCCAAGCCCTAGCAGACAAGCGTCCGAGTTCCAAGGTGTCCCAGGGCCATTTTAGTGGACCAGGCCCAAATCCGAAGAGCCGGCCGCCATTTTAAGAGTCTTGTGGAAGCCGCCTATCGCTGCACCGCAAGAGTGGGCGCAACTCAACTACATGGTGAGCGAGACGCTGTAGCCACAAGAGCGGGCGGTAAACAGCTGAATGGCGGATGAGGCACAGTGTAGCAAAAGCGGGCAGAATGGCAACTGAAACGGTAAAGGGGCGCCCCACTACAGCAGACGAGCCTCCACCTGGGGAGGCCCGTTCACGCCGCCTTCCCCCCCCCCCCGGGGCGCCCCACGCCGTTTTTCGGAGCAGCATTGTAGGATGCCAAAACCAGTGCGGCAACTTACTGGACATCACCTGGGTGCCGTCCAGATCTCGGCGCGTTCTGCTGCCTTGGGACTATTCGCACAACAGACCGCTACTGACGAGGCACAGTGCAGCAAAAGCGGGCGGAAAACCGCTGAATGGCAAGTGAAACGCTAAAGGGGCGCCCCACTACATCAGACGAGCCTCCACCTGGGGAGGCCCGTTCACGCCGCCTCCCCCCCCCCCCCCCGGGCGCCCCACGCCGTTTTTCGGAGCAGCATTGTAGGATACCAAAACCAGTGCGGCACCCAGGTAACATCACCTGGGTGCCGTCCAGAACTCAGCACGTCGTGCTGCCTTGGGACTATTCGCACAAAAGACAGCTACTGACCATTGTTGCTTCTGTTTTAAAAAATTTTTTTTAACGTGTTTACTGTTTTTGTTGCGTTGTATATATTTATAAGTTATTAAAGTGTTATAATCCTACTACTTTGTTGGAGTGCTATATATTTTTAATGTGACACATAATTGTGAAGACTTTGATGTACAAAAAGGCATCCCTGGAATCTTCCGCTTCAGGCTCGGTCCCACACACCCTTACAGTGAGAATCCCCTCCCCATCACAATACAGGATGGTTAGGAACGCGTGTGGTGTGACGGATCTCATCGGGTGGGGGCCTTGATCTACTGTAACTCCTTTGAAGAGGGTTGATTCTTTACAGTTGAGGCCATAAACTACATCCGCAGGGCTAGGTGATAGCCTGGGACCGGCCTGGACAATCGGACACAGATGAAGAGGAATGTCAGAGGGTGCGGTAGTGAATAGGGTGAAAGGGTGGTGTCGGGCGGGCACAGGGTGTGATTCTCAGGGAAGAGCAGCGCAGATGGGGGAGGTTTATGGCCCATGCATAAGACAGAGAGCGGGACTGACCAGTGCGTGGGGGAGATGCTTGCGAGGGTGGGGAGCCATGCTGAGGATCGGCGGCGTGCAGAGAGTGGGTCTGGTCAAGGCATCTAAAATGGCTGCTGTGCACGACAAAAGTGTGGCATTGGAAAAAAAAGCAAGATGGCGCAGACAATGTTTATCAATACGAATTAATTTATAACAATTATTTTTAACAATATATTCACTCGCAGTGTCAAAATGGCGGTCAACACTTCCTGATTTCCTTCGAATCGAACGTTAACAGACGTCACGATCGGCGGCGTGCAGAGAGTGGGTCTGGTCAAGGCATCTAAAATGGCTGCTGTGCACGACAAAAGTGTGGCATTGGAAATAAAAGCAAGATGGCGCAGACAATGTTTATCAATACGGATTAATTTATAACAATTATTTTTAACAATATATTTACTTGCAGTGTCAAAATGGCGGTCAACACTTTCTGATTTCCTTCGAATCGAACGTTTTTTTTTTTTTTTTAATCTTTTTATTAGCATAGTATTTAGAGCAGTAACATGCATACATTTTCATACATACGAGCTCAGTAATAATCCTGGTCGTACATGCATGCGTTTGCTCAGAGCATATATAGAAACATAGTGAATTTGATTTTTCATTTTGTTGTTGAACCAGAACAAACTAACAAACCCCGTTAACACCCGATCCCACCCTCCACCCCTAGGAAATCCCTCCCGACACTCTCTCAGCAGGTAAATAACTGAAATATCGACAATTGGGTCACCCCTAATGCAGTAAAACTTAGTGTATGTTGAACACACAGGTAGGGTGGGGTAGTGTGATCGATGGGTCGGGGCCACCCGTACCCCATCGCAGTGCACCGTAGGCAGTGCCCATGCATGTGAGAGTGAATCAGGGCATAATGGTACCACAAGTGGCTATTCATGTGTATCTCCTCCATCCTCGTCATTTCCAACCTCAAATGCCCCTAACGTGTGAAACCATTCCAGTGAGATCAGCGTTTTTCGAAGGCCCCTACTTTCCTCCCTCTGTAGTGCTTCACCCTCAGCCTTACCCCAGCGCACTACCTCCGCCTGCCATAGGTCAGGGCTGGGCGGTTTAGATGATTTCCATCTCATCGTGATGGCACGCTTCGCCAGCAACAGGGCCAGATCCGAGAAGCGCGTCGCCACGGTTCTGGTGTGTGTTGATGGCCCCAGCCCTAGAAGTGTATGTTCCAGTGTAGGTGATCGTGGCAGAGTACCAGCCTTCTCGAGCTAGTCATGGACAGTGGTCCAGAAATACCCCAGTTTAGGGCATTGCCACAGCATATGAACCAGCGATGCGTCGTCAGCATCGCATCGGGGGCAGTTGCTCCTGGATGCAGGGAACATCACATGGAGGCGGTGCGGAGTCAGGTAGGCTCTATGTAGTAACATCAGTTGGATGAACTTGTATTTGGGGTTCCTAGCTACTTTTTTGGGGAACTGAAGTATGCGCTCCCACTCCTTGTCTCGCAGTGGCCTTCCAATATCTGCTACCCATGCCGCCCGCAGTGGTGACAGTGTAAGTGCCCTCCCTGTTTTGATGCTAGCTGTGAGCCACCTGGTCAGATGGCCGCCCGTTCCCATGAGGTAGAGCATTGTGACTAGAGGGTTCGTAGCAGGCTCCCGCCCGTCCGGCGACCATTTGCGTGCGATATAATGTCGAAGTCCGGCGTGCATAAGGAATGAGCCGCTGGGGACGCCCTGTGCGGTTCTGAAGTCTTCGAAAGATAATAGGTGCCCCTCCGCAAACAGGTCACCCACGTGTGTCACACCTGCGTCATGCCAGGGCTCCAGCAAGGCCGTCGTGAGTGTGCCCGAGCCTAGTGGTATACCCAATAGTGGAACCGTGGGGGCATAAGGTGTCCGGGGGGCCGTGTACTTTAATGCCTTCCGCCAGTACGTTATCGCCAGCTTGAGAAGTGGCGGGGCGTTTCTTGGTAGATCCGAGCCAGGTAGGAGCAAGATGTGCACTCTCCCCTTAGCATGGTCGTCCATCGAAACATTATTCTCATGAAGATTGCGGCCCGCCACCCAGTAGGCTAGCCATTGTAGCTGACACGCATAATTGTAAGCTCTGAAGTCCGGTAAGCCCATGCCACCGGAGCTGGAGGGGAGCTGCAATTTGGCCAGTCCTATGCGCCTACGGCCATGTCCCCACACAAGTTCGGTGAGTAGGGAGTCGAGGGTCTTAAATGTTGCTGCTGGGATCTGGAATGGCAAATTGGTGAAGTAGTAGATGAGGCGAGGGAGCATCACCATCTTGGATATTGCCACCCTGCCGGGTATTGAGAGCGGCAATGTTAGCCAGAACTGAATTTGTGACTTCAGCGTTCTGATGGCCATCCCCAGGTTGCCGTCTATCATCATGTCCGCCTCTCTGTATATCTGTATCCCAAGGTATCGGAAGGTGGTTTCCGCCATCTGGAATTCATGAGGGGCAAATGGCAGGGGGTCAGACCCGCCTGTGGCTGCAAAGGTGAACCCATAGGACTTAGACTCGCTGATGGTGAGGCCAGAGATCGCCCTAAAATCCTCAAAAACCTGGGAAACAGGGCTCAAGTCGCCCCTCAGGTCACGGAGATATAATATAATGTCATCCGCGTACGCGGATACAATGTGCTCCGTACCATGCCATTGTATGCCATAGCGGGGGGCCATCGACCTGAGCCTACAGAGCAATGGTTCGAGGGCAAGGACGAAGAGGAGAGGGGAGAGCGGGCAGCCCTGCCTGGTGCCTCTTGCTATAGCTATGGGACCTGAGATTTGATTGGAGGTACGCACCCTGGCCGTGGGGGTGGTGTATAGCAATCTGACCCAAGCGAGAAATTCGGGCGGTATCCCGAATTTTAAAAGGGTGGCGAACATATAGTCCCATCTCAAGGAATTGAACGCTTGTTTTAAGTCCAGAGATATGCAGCCTTCGGAGCCCGTGTCCACATGGTCTCCGAGCATGAGCTGGGCTAAGCGCCTAAGGTTCATGGCTGTATTACGGCCCGTTACAAAACCACATTGATCCGGGTGGACCAGCTGTGGCACATATTGCACGAGCCTCGACGCCAGCACCTTGCTCAATATTTTGGAATCAGTATTGAGAAGGGACAGGGGTCTGTAATCGGCCATCTGCAGACCATCCTTGGCCGGTTTCAAGAGGGACGTGATCAGTGCTTGCATGGATGATTGCGGCAGAGAGGTTGTACGTAGGGCTTCCAGATAAACAGTGTGTAACCGTGGGGCCAGGAGATCGATATATGTTGCGTAGAATTCAGCTGGTAGCCCATCCGTTCCGGGGGCCTTACCCTTCGGAAGGGCTCGTATCGCCTGTCTAATTTCCGCTACTGAAATAGAACGCTTCAGGTCTTTGTTCTGGTTGTCAGTGAGTTGTGGGAGATCCAGACCCTCCATGAAGGCCGCAAGTGCGGGCTCTGATAAGGGCTGTGGGGGACCGCACAGCGTGTTGTAATAGTCCTTAAACGCCGTATTAATCCCTATTTGGGTGGTAGCCAGGCGGCCTGTCTGGTCTAAGACCCTCAAAATGAGGTGGCTGATCGGGGAGTCCCGTAGGAGGCGGGCTAGTAGGGGACCGGCTCGGTCTGCCTGTGTATGCTGCCTATTCGTGTATTCCCTATAGTCTATAAGCCGTAGGTCTTCCAGTAGCTCTGCATGCCTAATGTGAGCCTCTTGCAGTGGTGTAAAGGGAGCATTGGTGCCCGCTGCTTCATTCTCTAGGGACGCCAGTGAGCCCTCCACTTCCTTCAGTTGGCTGATCACCTCCCGTTTCCTGCCCACCCTAGTGGTCATCGCCGTCCCCCTAAGACAGACTTTGAAAGTGTCCCATTCTATCTGCCGGGAGCTGGCCGTGTTCGCATTCGTGGAGAAGTAGGTGTCTATAGTGTCGGACAGGGAGGACCGGAAGACCGAATCCTCGAGAAGATCAGGAGACAGTCGCCAAGTCGGGATGGGAGCCAGCCTCCTACCCCACTGCCATGTAATCTCCACGGGGTTGTGGTCTGATAGGGTTTTCCCCATATGTTGGGTCTGGACAATCATTGCTGTAAGGGAGCGGGAGCAGAAAACATGGTCAATTCTGGTGTGAAGCTGGTGGGGAGGGGAGAAAAAAGTGTATTCCCTTTCCAGAGGGTGTATGCTGCGCCACACATCTGCCAAATCCCAGCCCTCAGCCCAACTAGTAAGCGCGTCTGCCTGTTTCTTGCTCTCGGCAGCCTGCAAGGGGGGGTGTGATCTATCTAGTATAACATCAAGTACAGCATTAAAATCACCCCCAATGATCCAGCGATGATCAGCCCAATCTGCAAGTACCCCGTTGACAGTTAACAAAAATTCCGACTGGTTTGCGTTCGGTGAGTACACACATCCAATGACAACCGCCTCCCCATCCAACAGTCCCCGTACAAATACATAACGAACCTCCTGATCAATCCGTTGCTCCAGCATCTGGAATGGAAGAGAGCCACGGAGCCAAATTGCCGCCCCCCTTGAGAATGCAGAATATGAGGTAGCAAAGAGCTGCCCTCTCCATTTCTTGCGCAATTTCACCGCTTCAGCAGCGTTCAAATGTGTCTCCTGCAAGCAAGCAATCTGTGTCCCCCTGCGGTTAAGTTGTGCAAGGATTCTATGTCGTTTGTGCACTGATCCCATGCCACGCACGTTCCAGGTGCACAATTGGTAATTGTTAAGAGGCCCCATTACAATCTGTGTGGTGCGGCAATGTGAAACAACCGGGTGACCCCACATGTCCTGCTGTGCTAGAAAGTGAGAGTGTCTCGCAAACATGTAACCCCTGAACAAAAAGGTCCCAGAGCCAACGTGCCCAGGAGCCAAACCATGGTGCCCAACGTGGGCACAAGTCAGTTAAGTTTGTGTGCATACCGGGGGTGGTAGGCCTCCGTCGACTGTCACTGAACTGTCTGCGTGGACATGATAGCCCACAATATAATGGGCCCCTATACATACAACCCACCATATGTGAAGGAGGGGATCAGTTATACGTTACCACCCAGAGAGGATCAATCGTGTCGTGGTTCAGAACTCCTCTGCCATCTGGGCTGTGATCTTCGGGAAGAGCTGTAAGCTGTCAACTGAACCAGATACCTCAGTGTGGGTGTCGGTGGTGACAGGGAGTCTGTCTCCGGTTGCTCCCGCGTCGTGGGCGGCCAGTGTCTCCTCTGTTAGACGTTGCTGCGGGGATGATGACGAGTGGCCTGCCGTTTGGCGTCCAGGGGGATGCGTCGTCGCCGATGCTCCGTGGGATGAATGGTGGTCGGAGCTGTGAGTGTTGTTCCGTCGGTCTGGCGAGCCCCTGTGGGTGTCGCTGTGGCGGTCCGCGAATGGGTCCTGTGAGGCCGGCGGGGTTAGAGTGACCTCCATCCATTCTGCTGCTTCCTCCGGCGAGTCGAAAAAATGGTACCTGTTGTTATGTAGGATTTTGAGCCGAGCAGGGAACAAAAGTGCATATTTCATGTTCCTGTCCCTCAATTTGCGTTTCACTCCCATGAAGGTGGACCTGGCCCGCTGCACAGTGGGTGTGAAATCAGGGTAGACCGATATATTCTTATCCTCAAAGCGTATTGGCGCTTCCTCTCTGGCCGCTCGAAGGACGGTGTCTCGGTCTCTGAAGTGGAGGAGACGAGCGATCAGGGGGCGAGGAGGTGGTGCCCCTGGTTGTGGGGGCCGCGAAGGCATCCTGTGGGCCCGTTCCACACTGTAGAGGGCGGTGAGGTCTCTCTGGCCCACCAGCTTCCGTAGCCAATCCTCCACAAACTGGGTGGGGTCCCTCCCCTCACTTCTCTCCGGAATGCCCAGGATGCGGACGTTGTTGCGGCGGGCACGTCCTTCAGCATCGTCCACCCTATCCCATAGTTGTTTGAGCTGCTTCTCTACGTTTTCCAATTTCGTGGAGTGTTCCGTCTGCTGCGGGATGAGGTCATCCAGCGCTATTTTTTGCTCTGCTACCCGATCCGCCAACTTGTTATGGTCAGCCTTCAGTAAGGACAGGCCAGTCGCCATGTTGTCTATGCGCGATTCTAGTGCTTCGCGTGTCGCACGTATTTCATTCAGGATAAGATCTAGCTTGGCGTCCTGCGATCCCTTACCGGTCGGTGGGATGATGTCCATGTTGGAGGAGGCCAGCGGGTCATCAGAGCCCGTGGACTGTACGTCTGTCTGAGCGCCCTGGTCCTGAGTTTTGCCCCTGTGTCTGCCCATGGATCTCGTTAGCAGGGTGGCGCTGTAGAGGATGCAGCTGACCGCCGCAGCCCCTCTGAGTGTCCGGCAGTGGTTATGGAAGGACCACTGCGTGCTGGGTAGGGCGGATGTAGTGAAGACCCCAGTGCTGGCAGGGACAGTGTAGGCTGTCCAGGCGAGGTGTCAATGTAGGGTGGGTCGGTTCCCCACTGGCGTCTCTGTATGCAGGTATGTCCCCGAGCCCGCAGAGGCGGATGGGGGGGAGAGGTGGTGGGGTCCAGGCCACTGCAGGGTGAGCTTGTTCCACCAGCAGGGAGCGCGGCGGAGGTCGGGACTGCAGCGCCGTGATAAGGCGCCAAAGCGCGAGGCGTACTTCCCTTCTTCAGGCCCCTGTACCTGGGGTCCGCGTGTCTTCTAGGTGCGCCACCCCGTGCTGAGTGTCCGGTCAAGGTCCTCCGGCTGGCGGTTAGGGGGTAGGCGAGGTGAGACTGCCAGGGCCCGAGGGTCTCGTCCAAGCCCTGGTGTGACGACAAGATGGAGCCAGGATATTGGCAAGGACGGGCCGATCCACGATGTGTTGTGTCAGCCTGTGCAGGTCGAAACCGGTCTCACGGTGGTGGCAGCGGATTGTGTGTGCCGCCCGCTCTCCAGTCCTTGTCTGTGCGGCGGAGTGCCGGAGTCTCGCTAGCTTCATGGGCGGGCGGGGGGCCGATCCAGGAGTGCTCCCGCGTCCCGAAGGGGCCTCGCAGCAGGGCGGCCGGCCTGGGGCAAAGCGACTGAGCGGGGGGTAGCAGAGCCTCAGTCAGGGTGGGGCACCATACCGCACGCTGTAGACCCGGCTGGCAATGCAGGATAAGTCCATTCCGGGGTCCCGACTGGACCACGAAGGAAGCAGGGGGTAGGTCGGGCCGGCCAATCACTTTAGGCCGGGGCTTCACTCCGACCTACAGGCCGCAACAGGCTCCGTCGCTGGAACTCGCCGATGGAGTGGTCCGAGAGGGGCTATACCGCACCGCCTCACGCCGCTCGCTCCCGGAGACAACCCGTGTAGGAATCAGGTGGGTTGCAGGCGGGGGAGTGCAGGATATTCCGCTAGTGTTCAGGGCTTAGGACGGAGCTGGAGAACTCCACGTCCACCATCGACGGCTCCAGGCCATGCCCCCCCCCGAATCGAACGTTAACAGACGTCACGCAGCAAAAAAAAAAGAAAAAACACTTACGCGCAGCCGCTGGAAGACAAGTATCAGCATATATGAGCATCCTTAGCCACCCTCAGAAAACATAGGGGTTCAGGATACGTCTCCCGTACCCCCTAATACCCATTTCTCACATTGTTTTTCCTCCATCTTGTAATTTATTTAAATCGAAACACAAAATGGCGAATTCCTGTTTCGCGTCCCGGTTCACTACCCGGTTCGCGAACCGGAAAGCGCTTCTACCGCAAAAAATCAATATTTTTTTATTTGCCCCACGGGACCCTTTAATAACCCCAACATCATTCCTAGGGGGTCAAGAAGGGTCTACCTTGCCCCCTTTCATTAAATTCCCCCTTCGTTTTTCTCCTCCTCTTGTCTCTCGATCCTACCGAGAGACAAGATGGCGGCCGCTCCGGACTGTTTAGAATGTTGACAGACACTGGAGAGCCAATCAGCTTCGCTACGCAAAGTTCCGTTACGCGAAAAGTTCGCGAACCGGAGCGCTATCCGGGACGCTGTCACAGATATATCTGTTTTTTAAAATGTTAATTTCTCAAAATCCACTGGAGCACATATATTGAGACCCAGCAAAGGCACATCAGTCTAACAGTCCCTACAATTTTGCCAAGTTTCGTGCAAATCCATTCAGCCGTTCGAGCTAAAAGTGAGGCCAAACGCCCTATGGAAAACTCAATGTTAAAAACGCGTTTTGGGACCCCCCTTTTTTCTTGGCCCCCCCCTTGACGAAACCCCCCCAAATTTTCAGGGGCTGCTCAGAAACAAAATGTGCCATTTTCCTGAAAATTTCAGCCAATTCCTTCCACAAACGCCAAAGTTATTAGACATAGAATTTTCAAAAGTCCCATAGAGAAAAAATCCTAACTATATATGCCTACTGGCGACCGCCGGTAGGTAATATTACCTACTGGCGGTCGCCAGTAGGTAGTTATAGTTAGGATAATTTTCAATGTTAAATCTCAACATTCTATTTTGAATAACTTTGGCGCCGGTTGACGAATCTGCCTGAAATTTTCAGGAAAATGGTCTCATGGCGGTCCGGTCCTTCCCTGAAAGTTTGGGGGGGATTCGTCAAGCGGGGGCCGAGATAAAAGGGGGGTCCCAAAACGCGTTTTCCCCATGTTAATTTCCATAGGGCGGTCGATTTCACTTTTAGCTCGAACGGCTGAATGGATTTCCACCAAACTTGGCAAAATTGTAGGGACTGGTAGCCCGATGTGCCTTTGCTATGTCTCAAGATATGTGCTTCAGTGGATTTTGAGAAATTAACGTTCAAAAAAATATATATATCTATAGGCGCTCTCCGGTGCGCGCACCGGTGAGCGCTCCCGGCGCGACACGCGACTTGCGCGCAGAAAGCTGATTGGTTCTCAGTTGTCTGTAAACATTCTAAACAGTCCGGAGCGGCCGCCATCTTGTCTATCGGTAAAATCTAGTCATAAGAGGTGGCAAAAACAAAGGGTGGAATTGACCATAAGGGGGCAGGGTAGACCCCCCCTGACCCCCTAGGTTTGATATGGGGGCCATTAAAGGGCCCCGCGGGGCCTCAAAATTTTTTTTTTTTTTTTCGATTTTCGCGGGGGAAGCGCCTGGTGCGCGCACCGGGGAGCGTATCGAGGAGGGTACTATGGAAAAATAATCACTTCAAAAATTGTATGTTTATGAATTGTTTTTTTTTTTATTTTTTTATTTTATGTAAGTACCTACATGTAGGTACTAATGAAGAGACTTAAATTTAATGTTCACCATCTTCTTTGTAGACATCTTGCATGTTGTTATTGTATTTTTTGTGGTATATGGAATTCATAATATAGTCTGTCTGGAAAGGAGAAACAGATCTTTTAAGCACTCCCTGAGAATTTCTAGGGGATCATGAGTAGTCTATCCTGTTCACTTATGAAAATGAGGTGTAAAATATTCATATGAGATAATATAGTGGGAGAAAGGTAGTAACTATGAGTAAACTTACTATGTAACAGAAAAATAGTTGAACAGTATACTATAAGTCTCACTTTATATTTTAAACATTTTTGGTAATACTTCATGAATTACATATAAAAAAGAATATTGTCTGAAACAATTGAAATTATTAAAGATAAATTTATTCCTCTGATTCTTTTTCATAATTTAATAAAATTTCTAACATAATATTGTCCGGAATTTCCTCATAATTATATGTACATGATTCAATTTCTTCCAAACATTCTATAAACTGTTCATCCAAAGAGTCATCCATGAAATCAACTTCTTTTTTTTCATCTTCTGGTTTTTCCACCTTTACTTTGATAGAAGTATCATTTGCCTTATTTTCTCCTTCCATTTTCTTTCTGAAAATTGCATATAAATTAACTATATTAGTAGAGCTAGTATACCAGAGAAGCCTAACTCAATCCATAACTATTACAGAGAAGTCTATCTCTATCTCTAACTATTAAAGAGGGATAGCATATCACTAACAGAATATTTTTTAAGAAATAAACTTAACGTGTACAATATACTTCCATAATTAGAAGTTACCTTAGAGAAATTAGTTGAAGTTGTCAGTGAAATTTGTTTTCAAGTGTACTTCAGGAAGCAGTAGTCAAAATGGCTGTGTTTCCCTCTCTTCTTTTATATATATTGTTGTACTTAACCAATCAAACGTCAGGAAATAATCGTAGAAAATGAGAGATACTTTTTAATTGGTTGTAAATTCTAACATTACAAGTGTGTTTTTGTCATGTAATTTACCTCAGGATATTTAGACAGGCCTGTAGCCTAAATGTCTCAATGGAATTTCACCAAATTTGGGCAAATGGAAGGGACTGCTATGTAGTAGGGCGTATTCTATATTTGATGAAAGTGTCTCCATTGGGTTTTCCGTAAATTACTTTCCCACCTTTTTTTAACGAGCGCTTAGGGGTGCGCGCTCCTTTACGCGCACCGGCAGCGTTACGGGAGTCCTCCATTTTGTGTTTCGGAACAATCGAGACACAAGATGGAGGGTAAACAATGTTCGGAATGGATAGAAGGGGGAACTGTAGAGACTTCTTGACCCTCTAGGTTTTCTGAGGGGGGCTTAGGAGGCTCATAAACGTAAAAAAAAAAAAAAAATTCTTTAATTTTTCGCGGGGGTAGCGCCTGGTGCGCGCACCTTTAAGCGTACCCGAAAGCGTACTTTGGTGAAAAATAGTGAAAAAAGTTAGAAAAAAATAAACGCTTTGAATGATCAGAGTTAGGGTAGCTCTGAAAAGAGCTTTTGGGTTCTGTGGTTGATTTAGGTACCTACAAGTAGGTTCCAATACACATTCTTAAATTCAGGAGGAATATTCTATTCCCCTCATCTGAGAAGTGCACTCCATCTCCTCTGTAGATGTCTTGCATGTTGTAACGCAAGTTATTATTGTATAATGAACCCATTCCATAGTCTCTCATGTAAGCAGAAACAGATTTATTCACATGTTTCCGTGCTTTCTCAAATTGTGGACCAAATTGGTTGGACCAGTTCCATTTCTGTCTTTGGCATATATTGGAATATACCAAGGCAGTGTGGGGAAAAAGTATCATCAATTGATGAAAGGTGTCCTTTAATAGCATTTCCAGACCTACCCCAGTTAATGTGCCTAGATCGTTTCCACCACAGTGCACAATTATAAGGTCAGGTTCTGGCAGATGCAAAAAGGTTTTCACCAATGGTATCAATTGGTGACATTTTAATCCTCTGTGGCCAATCCACTTGATTTCCACATTTGATAAATCAAGGTTATGAAAATTTCTGCTAGCTGCATACCTTTGAGCCCAGTGGATGTAGCTATGTCCAATAACCCAAACAGAGTACATGATGTGAGAAGGTTCTGGTCCAGTCAGATGAAGTGTGGGAATGAAATGGCAGTTGGAACAGTAGGAGTTCACAAAAAAATAATTGTGGAGTTTCTGTGCTCTTGAATCACAAGCAATGATTGGTGGATTCAGATAGTTGAAAACTGAAAGTTAGGGTGTATGGTTATGTTGTGTGAAAGAAGCAATTTGAATGGTTTAAAAAAAGTCACCAAAAGCAAAAATACCCTGTATAGGCTGCTGTATTGACAGGTCAAACATCCTTGCTGAGTTAATTTGCAACATTGTAAGATAAACTTTTGAACCTTACAGTTCAGTTAGGAGGGAGTTGCTATGGTAACAGATAGAAAGGTTTGAGAGGGGGATGGGTGTTGGTTTGAAAATAGTGAGGGAAGAGTTTTCATTGGTTGAATTAAGGCATATGTGTACAAAGATAGAGATTTTCTATGCCAGTCTTGGTTTCAGTGTATTGAGAGCACACCTTTTCCTCTGCTAAAGAAAAATTGGTGTGTGTGTCTGACACTGTTTTCAATCTCCAAAAGCATTTCTAAAGGTAAGTAATGATTCATTTAATTTAGATAGAGATTTATTTTCTCTATGGAGAATATTTGGAAGCAGATAGTTATGTTTTAGAAGTGAAATTGTATGTTAGTATATAAGTCCTGCGCAGTGTTTTTTACATGTTATTTAAAAATCGATTTTGGGTGCAAATGAATGGTATTTTTATTTGGCCTTTTTTATGATTGCCATGTGCAGTTGATGCATCACTTTAAACATGGGTAATAAGTGATGCACTGGTGGCGCCAGGCTTTTATAAATGAGGCCCTGACTTAGTTTGATGATATTGAGTGGTTGTACTTAGGTTCTGTGCAGTGTTCCTTACATGTTATTCAAAAATCGATTTTTGGGTGCAATTGATTGGTATATGTATTTGGCCCTTATTTATGAATGCCATGTGCAGCTGATGCATGACTTTAAACATGGGTAATAAGTGACGCACTGGTGGCGCAAGGCTTTCATAAATAAGGCCCTGACTTTGTTTGATGATATTGATTGGTTGTACTTAGGTTCTGCGCCGTGTTTCTTACATGTTATTGAAAAATCGATTTTTGGGTGCAATTGATTGGTATATGTATTTTGCCCTAATTTATGATTGCCATGTGCAACTGATGCATGACTTTAAACATGGGTAATAAGTGACGCACTGGTGGCGCAAGGCTTTCATAAATAAGGCCTGACTTTGTTTGATGATATTGAGTGGTTGTACTTAGGTTCTGTGCAGTGTTCCTTACATGTTATTCAAAAATCGATTTTTGGGTGCAATTGATTGGTATATGTATTTGGCCCTTATTTATGATTGCCATGTGCAACTGATGCATGATTTTAAACATGGGTAATAAGTGACGCACTGGTGGCGCAAGGCTTTCATAAATAAGGCCCTGACTTTGTTTGATGATATTGATTGGTTGTACTTAGGTTCTGCGCCGTGTTTCTTACATGTTATTGAAAAATCGATTTTTGGGTGCAATTGATTGGTATATGTATTTGGCCCTTATTTATGATTGCCATGTGCAGCTGATGCATGACTTTAAACATGGGTAATAAGTGACGCACTGGTGGTGCAAGGCTTTCATAAATAAGGCCCTGACTTTGTTTGATGATATTGATTGGTTGTACATAGGTTCTGCGCAGTGTTTCTTACATGTTATTCAAAAATCGATTTTTGGGTGCAATTAATTGGTATATGTATTTTGCCCTAATTTATGATTGCCATGTGCAGCTGATGCATGACTTTAAACATGGGTAATACGTGACGCACTAGTGGCGCAAGGCTTTCATAAATAAGGCCCTGACTTTGTTTGATGATATTGATTGGTTGTACATAGGTTCTGCGCAGTGTTTCTTACATGTTATTCAAAAATCGATTTTTGGGTGCAATTGATTGGTATATGTATTTTGCCCTTATTTATGATTGCCATGTGCAACTGATGCATGACTTTAAACATGGGTAATAAGTGACGCACTGGTGGCGCAAGGCTTTCATAAATAAGGCCCTGACTTTGTTTGATGATATTGAGTGGTTGTACTTAGGTTCTGCGCCGTGTTTCTTACATGTTATTGAAAAATCGATTTTTGGGTGCAATTGATTGGTATATGTATTTGGCCCTTATTTATGATTGCCATGTGCAGCTGATGCATGACTTTAAACATGTGTAATAAGTGACGCACTGGTGGCGCAAGGCTTTCATAAATAAGGCTCTGACTTTGTTTGATGATATTGATTGGTTGTACATAGGTTCTGCACAGTGTTTCTTACATGTTATTCAAAAATCGATTTTTGGGTGGAATTGATTGGTATATGTATTTGGCCCTTATTTATGATTGCCATGTGCAGCTGATGCATGACTTTAAACATGGGTAATAAGTGACGCACTGGTGGCGCAAGGCTTTCATAAATAAGGCCCTGACTTTGTTTGATGATATTGATTGGTTGTACATAGGTTCTGCGCAGTGTTTCTTACATGTTATTCAAAAATCGATTTTTGGGTGCAATTGATTGGTATATGTATTTGGCCCTTATTTATGATTGCCATGTGCAGCTGATGCATGACTTTAAACATGGGTAATACGTGACGCACTGGTGGCGCAAGGCTTTCATAAATAAGGCCCTGACTTTGTTTGATGATATTGAGTGGTTGTACTTAGGTTCTGCGCCGTGTTTCTTACATGTTATTGAAAAATCGATTTTTGGGTGCAATTGATGGTATATGTATTTGGCCCTTATTTATGATTGCCATGTGCAACTGATGCATGATTTTAAACATGGGTAATAAGTGACCCACTGGTGGCGCAAGGCTTTCATAAATAAGGCCCTGACTTTGTTTGATGATATTGAGTGGTTGTACTTAGGTTCTGCGCCGTGTTTCTTACATGTTATTGAAAAATCGATTTTTGGGTGCAATTGATTGGTATATGTATTTGGCCCTTATTTATGATTGCCATGTGCAGCTGATGCATGACTTTAAACATGGGTAATAAGTGACGCACTGGTGGCGCAAGGCTTTCATAAATAAGGCCCTGATTTTGTTTGATGATATTGATTGGTTGTACATAGGTTCTGCGCCGTGTTTCTTACATGTTATTGAAAAATCGATTTTGGGGTGCAATTGATTGGTATATGTATTTGGCCCTTATTTATGATTGCCATGTGCAACTGATGCTTGACTTTAAACATGGGTAATAAGTGACACACTGGTGGCGCAAGGCTTTCATAAATAAGGCCCTGACTTTGTTTGATGATATTGATTGGTTGTACATAGGTTCTGCACAGTGTTTCTTACATGTTATTCAAAAATCGATTTTTGGGTGCAATTGATTGGTATATGTATTTGGCCCTTATTTATGATTGCCATGTGCAGCCGATGCAAAACTTTAAACATGGGTAATAAGTGACGCACTGGTGGCGCAAGGCCTTTATAAATCAGACCCTGACTTTGTTTGATGATATTGAGTGGTTGTACTTAGGTTTTGCGCAGTGTTTCTTACATGTTATTGAAAAATCGATTTTTGGGTGCAATTGATTGGTATTTGCATTTGGCCCTTATTTATGAATGCCATGTGCAGCTGATGCTTGACTTTAAACATGGGTAATAAGTGACGCACTGGTGGCGCAAGGCCTTTAAAAATAAAGCCATGAGTTGCTATTGTATAAACTTAAATATGTTGCAATTTATTGTTTATATTGTTTGCTTTTTAACATTACTTTGTTGTTTGCTAATAGTGGTCTTTCATGTGTTTTTTTAACAGAACAACAGATTCAAATCAACTTCTGAAAAGGAAGCAAAAATGCCTTCAAGGCAAAGAAATATCAAAAATACCATACGGAAAAGGAGAACATCAACAACAGAGTTTATGGAATCCTCTTCAACAACTACTTCAAAAAACACCAGAAAAGCTTCTGGTAAGCCAATTAAGTCTTTTCTTCGCAACATATGTCGTAGGAAAAAAAATGAAATTGCTAATGTGAATATACAGAAAAAGTCAACAAATCTAAAAAGGAAAGAGAAGCCCACAAAAAATGTTTCCATTGGACCAGGAGAGAAGAGAATGGTTAGCAATAGAAGGGTAAATGTTTTTAGGGACATTCGTAGGCGAATGTTTCGCAATAGGGTAGTTTTAAATTTGCTAAAAAATGAAAAGAAAAGTAAACTAAAAGCTGCTTTTTACAAGAAAAAGAAAAGTGTAGAAAAGATTGTTGATCAGGCTTTTGAAGTTAAGAAAAAATTATTTATTTTAATAATCAATAGAATTAGGATACTTAATAAGGCAATGGATGTTTTCAAATCGAACAGTAGATGGAAAAGAATTATTAATCGGAGTAATTTTTGTGAAGTATTTTCTGGTGAATGGATGCATAGTTCAAGTTCTGAGCCTTTTTTTAATGAGGAGAGTTACTTTCAGGAAAATGATTTGGTGCATGCAGTTGACACCAGTGGTCGTGCATATGAGGTGAAAGATAGTTGTGTGATGGAAAAAGAGAAACTTGTATCTAGAGATGCAGAAGAGGTGTTAGCTGATGAAGTTTTAGGGAGACGTACTAAGGGTCCAGTGTACACATGGAAATGCAGTAGTATTTGTAGTGTGCGACAGGAATCAATTGATTTGCTTCGAAATTTCTTACGTACATATAGTAAAAAAAGTCTCAAACAAAAAATGAAGATCCTGCAAGAGTTAGATCCTTGCAGAGTGAGAGAAAGCACAGGTTTGCAAGGGCATTCACTAGCATGTCTTTCTAGAAAAGTTTGTCGGAGTGTTTTTCATCATTTTAGGATGTTAGCAGTGCATCATAATAACGTAAGGAAATTAGTGAGGAAGTTGTATTATGCAAAAAGTCCTGCACTTAAGCTTAAACAGTTAAATAGTGCTCTTTTGCATGGATCTGAAGTGGATGTGAAGACTATTTGTGAAGAAATTGAGTTTTGTTATTTTGGGAACAAAGAGGACAGTGTAGAAATAGATATAGTAATGGATGGTAATGCAGAAGATAATGGACAAATTTCAAGTATTGAAAAGTTTGATGAGGAAATTATCAAGTTTAAGGTGAAATCAAGTGAGAGGCCTAATGTAACTTGTGTGTGTTGTCGACGGACTCATTATAAAATTCAGACTAGGTTAGTTGATTTATATGCAAAAAGTGAATTGGAAAATAATAGTGAATGGGAGGATTTTGTAAGTTATTTGTTGGTGGAGAATTCTTTTGATTTGAGTTTGGATCAGCGTATTTGCACTTATTGTTTGAAAAAATTAAATGAAAATAGAATGCCTGCAAGAGCAGTTTATAATAATCTTCAGTTGATAGATATTCCTTCTGAATTGATGGATCTAAATACTTATGAATCTATTTTGATTCAATGTGTCCATCCTTTTCAGGCTATTGTACGCATGGAGCCTAAGACAGGGAAATTGCCTCCATCAGATTTACTGAGAGGATTAAAGGGAAGAGTTGTTTATTTGCCTCTAGATGTAAAGAAAAATATTAATACAATTGGTGTAGAAAGAGTAGAAGAAGATCCTTTAGTTATTCTAGTTAATGGGGTTCCAACAAAGAGTAAGAAAATTTGGCAAGATTTAGTGGATGTTAAAAAAGTCAAGAAGGCAACGTTGTATTTAGTTAAAAACAATGAGTACTACAAACATGTAAGTGTTGGAGTAGAGGAAACAGCTACAGAAGAAGATAGTGATTCTTCAGTTGGTCAAATTGAAAAAGTTGATGTGTCTAGAACTGAAGAAATATATGAACATTATACTGTTCATCCTTTGCATTCCAAAGAAGTAATGGGAAATGCAATTGACTTGTTTCAAATGAAGGCAGCAAAAGGAAGTCCCATTAGTGTATGGGAAGAAAGTTTGGAAGCTCGTTGTTTTCCACAATTATTTCCAACAGGTTGTGGTGGACGATATGATGATCGACCAGTTCAAATTCCTGCAGCTGAATACCGGACTCTAAGATTATATGCAGAAGATCCAAGGTTTCGTCAATGCATTCCATATTTATTTCATCTACTGTTTGAAAGTGATTTGTCTGGGCTTTCTTATGCAGTTAATCATATATTAAAAAGTGGACCTCATTTGCAAAATGTATGTGCAAGGGACTTTATGGAGAAAGTTAATCTGCAAGACAGTATTTTGGAATCTCAGCTAATCAATCTCATGGCATGTCAACGTGGAACCAACGAGTATTGGTTTCGTCGTCATGGAGAATTGAAATGTATGCTAAGAAACTTAGGAACTCCTACATGGTTCCTCACTCTTAGCTGTGCTGAGTATGCATGGGACGATTTACTTCAATTTCTACGAGAGGCAAATGAAAACATACCAAATATAGAATTGAAAACACCAGGAGAACTGTGTTCTTTAGATCCAGTGAATGTTTGCAGATATTTTAATCATAGATTTGAAGCTATGATGTCTTTTATTACCAACAAAAAAAATCCTCCCCTTGGAGAGGTTTTGGATTTCTTTTGGAGGAAGGAATATCAAGCGAGAGGTGCTCCTCATATACATATGTTGTTGTGGATTAAAGATGCACCCAAATTTGGATCAGATTCAGATGAAACAGTGATGAGTTTCATTGAAGAGTATTCAACATGTGCTGTTCCAAAATCTACTGAAGAAAACAATTTAAGGCAACAAGTTTTACGTTTTCAATCTCATCGTTGTGGAAAGTACTGTCGTCGAAAATTTAAAAACAAGGAAAAGTACTACACGAAATGTCGTTTTGCATTTCCTCGACCAGTGATTTCTAAGGGAAGAGTAAATAATTTGATGTCATCTCTACGACATACTGTGACGAGAAAATCTCCCAAAAACACATATAATTTGAAAAGAAATGAAGAATCTAAGTACATCAACGATTACAACCCAGTGATTTTGTCCATGTGGAATGCTAACATGGATATTCAGTTCGTTGCTGACAACTCTATTGCTGTGGCTCGATATGTGACATCTTACATCACCAAAAAAGAAAAGACAGAACTGAAGGAAATGTGGGAGGACATTTCACATGAAAAGAGTCTAAGCAAGAAATTATACAGTTTCAGTCTGAAGATGTTGTCGCATCGAGAAATTGGAGCATATGAATGTTCTGATCGGTTATCATCAGCAAGTCTCTATGCCAAATCAAGAACAATCATTTGGGTGAGTCTTGGTCTTGCTGCAACACGAAACCGAGTTTTGAAATCTGTACAAGAAATTGAATATTTGGCGGAAAAAGAACCAAACAGTACAGATATTTTGAAGACAAATATGTTGGATACATACTATCCAAATAGAAGTACTCACCTTGAGAACACATGTTTGTATGAAGTTCTTCAAAACTACAGTTATAAGAGGAACATCACAGAAGATATCAATAATGGAAAATATGCACTCATTGGCTATGAAGGATGTCTAGTGAAGCAGAAAAAAGGCCATTTGATTAATCATCGAAAATTGAGTTGTGAAGTTCCAGACAAAAGAGAATTTTACTATTTAGCTCTTTTGCAACTCTTTAAGCCATGGCGTACAGAAGAGGAACTACTTGGAGATTTTCTCTGTTATGAAGACTCTTTTAATGCAACTAAGGATACCATAGAATGTCCTATTTTTCTAAATTATCTGCAAATGTTGAATGAAGAAATGGAGCAGGAAACCACAATTGCTGAAGAGATAGCTAGAAACAGTTCTCAAGATAGTCAGAGTTCTACTTCATTGAGCCAGGATCCACTAGGAGGACCAATTATCCAAAATGAAGCTGCCACTGCCATGGATGAGGTGGAAAGAGCTATGGAACAAGCTCAAGAGGATGGAGTTAACTTAGAAGATTTGGTAACGCAACTAAACATTGAGCAGAAAAAGATATATGATGAAGTCACAGAGCAGATTGAACATGGATTCAGACATGAGAAAAAAGAGTGCTCATGTATATTATTTGACCCTGTCCGACTGTATGTAAGTGGAGAAGCGGGGACAGGAAAAAGTTTTCTAATTAAAGCCGTTGCAAGTTATCTGCAGAAAAGGACTGATTCACCACTGTCTTGTGTTGTAACTGCTCCAACTGGTCTGGCAGCACATAACATTAAAGGGATTACTCTACATCGTTTATTGATGCTGCCAGTTGAACATGATAATAAATTGCATTACAACAAGCTATCTGGAGATGCGTGTTCTGAAGTTTCAAGAGTCTTGAAGAAAATGAAACTTCTTATCATAGATGAAGTAAGCATGGTCTCAAATCTAATGCTTGCTTTTGTGCATTTGAGAATGCAAGAAATTCTTAAAACAGACTATGATGTGTTATTTGGAGGAAAACACATTATTGTTTTTGGAGATCTATTGCAGTTGACTCCAGTAAAAGGACAACCAGTGTTTAAAATGCTCACGCATGAAGATACCAGGAAGTCCCTTGGAAGCATTGGAAATGTTAATATATGGCTAAATTTTAAATATGCTGAACTGCTTCAAAATATGCGACAGGCCAAGGATGAAGATTATAAAAATATTCTACAAGATGTAAGAATTGGAAAAATGACTGAGAAAGGGAAAAAAGCTTTGCATAGTCGATTAATTTCAAATTTGTATCCAAATGAAAACATTCTTCCAGAGAATATTTTTAAAAAAATGACTGAGAAGAAATCTGGGATATGTTTGATGCCAACTCTGCAAGAATGTTCCATCTTCAACCAAAAAATGTTAGACTTAGAAAATGAAGAGATTGTGAAACTGGAAGCAATAGATAAAATAGAGCATATGGGTGCAACAATTGTTTTGTCAGAAAATTTGAAAACTAAATTGCATTCATTGGAGAAAAGTATTTCAAAAACAGCTGGTTTTGAAAAGACTCTGAATGTGTGTTTAAATTGTCGTATCATTTTGAGAAGGAATTTAAATGTTGAAAGCGGTCTGGTAAATGGAGCAATGGGTTATGTTGTTGATTTTGTGAATTACAGAAATAGAGATGGAATTGAATTTTTAAAAATAAAATTTGATGGCATTGAACAAGTACAACAAATAAGTCGTTGTTCTGCTAGATTTTTACTTGTAAAAGACTTATATGTTCGCCGAAAACAGTTTCCTGTTTGTTTGGCGTATGCAGTGACAATTCATAAATCTCAAGGTTTAAGTGTAGATAGTGCATTGGTGAACATTGGAAGATCTGTGTTTAAAGAGGGTATGGCATATGTGGCATTATCTCGAGTCAGAACTTTATCAGGATTGTACTTGATTGCGTGTGATGAGACAAAGATTTCTGCCGATCTAGATTGTGTTAAAGAATACAATAGGTTAAGAAGAGAGTATGCTCCACATTTGCCTCAATATCCTCTGTTTGAAAAACGTGTGGTAGGCCGAAAAAGAAGAAATGAGGATAATTGTAGTGAGGTAGTTGCAAAAAGACAAAAAGTAGAGAAAACTGTAATTGAAAACAGGAAGAAAAAGAATTGTGGAGAAAATGTTGTTGGATTTCAGTTTGAAAACAGTTCTGGTGTCAACTGCTATGCTAATGTAGTGGTTAATGTTGTTTTTTTTCTTAAAAGTTTACAAGAACAGATTGTTGAAAATCGGGATCAAAGATTGTGTGGTTTATTGAATTCTGTGTTTCAGAAATGTAGCAGTGTTACAGCACAAATAGAAAGTGTAACAGAAATTCGAAATATTTTAGATTTGTGTTCTGGTCAAGATAAATTTTCACAGAACATTCAGCAGGATTGTCAGGAATTTTTAATGTATATGTTTGGTGTTTTGGAAGATGAAGGTGTAGATGTAGATAATCTTTTCAGTCTTTCTTATCAATGGCAGCATGACTGCCACAATTGTAGTTTATCAAGTACTACTACAATAGACACTGAAAGATTTATATATTTGACTTTACCAGACTGTAAATCAGTGTCTTTTAAAAATCTAGTTAAAGCAGCAGATCATAATATGGTGTGTACCCAATGTAACTGTACAATGCTGTCCACATTATTTATACAAAGGTATGGGCAGTATATTATTTTAGTTTTCCAACGATGTAGACCTGATGGAACTAAATTGACAACTTCTATCAAAAATTTTGTGGCTTCTCAGTTATCAATTTCTGGAAGGACCTTTACAACTGAAGCTATTATTTATCATGATGGATCTTCGACCACCTCAGGACATTATACATGCTACTTAAAATCTGAAAATGGATGGAGTTACTGCAATGATTCTCATTTAACTTATAAACAACGTTTGCCTTATGACTCTACAAATTCTTATCTAGTGTTTTTAAAACCAAAGTTTTAGTAAAGGGAATTGGCCTTTGAAGACGGGAATAGTTAATAAAAGTTAGTTAGTTAGTTAGTTAATCTAATATTTTAAATTATTTATCTCATGTAGATACTTTAAGTGGATCTCAAAGTAAAAAATACTGATATATCTGACACAAATTGGCCGTGAGGAAAATGTAAGATATGATGTTGTTAGATCTTTTTTCATAGGAAGTTGATGAAATCGAAGTTATAGAGCACAGCAGACTTTTTTTCACCAAAAGGACCTTCACTATCTGCAATCTCATGTAGATACTTTAAGTGGATCTCAAAGTAAAAAATACTGATATATCTGACACAAATTGGCCGTGAGGAAAGTGTAACATATGATGTTGTTAGATCTTTTTTCATAGGAAGTCGATGAAATGGAAGTTATAGAGCACAGCAGACTTTTTTCCACCAAAAGGACCTTCACTATCTGCAATTTGGTCTCACGGAAAAGTAAGTGAATCAAAGATTAGTGTACTTATATGAGATGTATGTTTGAATGGGTTTTTTTAAACACAATCTTTTAGATTGTGTTTTTTTTTCCCGCTGTTATATGATGAAGACTTTGATCTCACTAATTTAAGTGAAATTCAATATATTCTGAGAACAGCAAAAATAAATAATGTAACATATTGTAGAAGTTATTGTGTAGTTTGCATTGTGTAATTTATGTTGTGTTCACATTGTCTTATACTCATTTTCTTTTTCACCCTTATTTACCTCTCTTTACTAATTTACACTCTTTTTTCATCGCTGTTTCTTTAGTGCACTTCATTCACAACTTCTTAATCTAATAGGAACTGTCTGCATTTCCTCTGTTCCTTCCACCACTTTTTATCTTTTTCATATTCTCACAGTACCACTGCTTTAGTTTCCTAACCCTCTCTTTCTTTTTCTCCTTTTTTTTTCTTTCGCATCCATTGTACTGTAGTTCACTTAGTTCTTCCTTTTGTCTTTCTGTGTACTTACTCTCTCACTCCTGTTTTATCCATCGTTCTATACTAACTTCATTCCTTTCATCCCTTCACTCTGTTACTTTACTTCACTCACTCTCAATCATCTTCTATTCCTCTTTTTTATTTATAGTTTCTCAATCAGACTTCTCTCCTTTTCACTCATTTTTCTTTTATTTTCTTATCTTTACTGATTTTGATTTGATATCTTACATTCTTTTAGTATCTTATTTACCTTTAGGAATTTGTTCTCTTTCTATTTCTTTTTCCTTTTTTTTTCTCTTTCTACATTACTTTCTTTCTGTTTTTGTATCCTTCACTATTGCATCATTTCTTAGTAAACTTTTGTAGATTTTTAAACCTCATGAACTGTTGCTTCTATTTTATTATATATTTTTAAGAAATTATAACGTGTTTTTTCTTTTATCTTTCATAGATACAAGTTTGCATTGATTATATGGTAAGTGTGTTTACAAAATCTTTTTTGTTATCACCTTTTGTTTTATTTTCACTATTTTTCTGTCACCCTACCGCACCCCTATTTCCTTACTTTGCTTCCCTCACTTATTCTTTTGTTCCATGTTTACTTCCGACCACATTCAATTTCTTTCAGTACTTCTGCCTATGCACACTCCTTCACTTACCTTTTTTACTGGTTCACTTAGTCCCTTTGTGACAGTCCTTCTTTTACTCTCTCTCTTGTTTGTCTCTATTACTCCCCATGTGTTACCCTTATTCACTTACATGTACCCTCTTTCACCCCTCTTTACTTATATTCACTGATATTTACTTTCCCTCAATCACTGCTATTCTTTTCCTCTGATTCCGTCACTACCTGACATTCCCATACTTAAGTGTCCTTCTTTTTACTTTCAACATCCATTTACAATCTCCCTTAACCTCTGCTTTAGTCTTATTCCTATTTCTTCTTTCTTTTGCTCCCTTATTCATTTTTCTTTTCTCAGTTACTTCCTTTTACACTTTTTATCTGTCTTACTATCTATTACACAGTCCCTCCTTCATTTTTTTTTCTTTTTTTTTGTTAGTGCGCTGACGGTACGCGCACCGGTACGCGCACCGAAAGCGAAATATAAAAAAAAATATTTTAAATTAAAAATATTATCTCAATATACATTATAGTGTTCATTTTTACAAAAACATACTTTAGCAATTCACTAAAAAACACATAGGTATGAGTATGAATAAAAAGTTAGGAATTAGCATTAAAAAAACCTATGAAATTCACTGAAAAAACCATAGGTTTCACACCAGTTATAGTTAGGAATTAGCATTTAAAAAACCTATGAAATTCACTGAAAAAACCATAGGTTTCACACCAGTTATAGTTAGGAATTAGCATTTAAAAAACCTATTAAATTCACTGAAAAAACCATAGGTTTCACACCAGTTATAGTTAGCTGGAAATTTTACTGATATAAAACCATTGAAATTCCCACGTTATAGTTAGTCGGACTCACTATAACTTGCGCGTGCAATGCACTGCTGATGACATCACATATTACATCACTCATGACATGGTCAGTGACATCACTCATGACACCATCCTTGTGACACAGTGACAGACCTCCTTTCAGTGTAATGTAACCCATGAAACACATATTCAAAAATAGAAACTAATATTTTCAAAAAAGTGGATATACCCATACCAGTTACAACAAGCAATTCAGTAATTCCACTACCTATATACACATCCACTCATTCACCAACAGTTCTATATAGTCACTCATACATATACTCACTCATCATATGAAGTGATACACCTATACATCCTGTTACACACCGACATTCATCCAAAAGTTACTCACAC
The DNA here is from genome assembly GCF_964263255.1 of Lissotriton vulgaris. NCBI lineage: Eukaryota > Metazoa > Chordata > Amphibia > Caudata > Salamandridae > Lissotriton > Lissotriton vulgaris. The sequence continues at coordinate 638,688,619 of NC_141696.1, read as the reverse complement.
ACATATTCACACGTGCAAATAAACTATTGGACATCCATTTATTTGAATATAGAGTTATACACACACTTCCACCTTACTTCTATTTAAAATTACACATATTTATTCTCTTAAACAATCACTTATAGAAACACATACTTATTTAAACAGGAACTCTTACAATCTCTTACTCTCACATATACTCACTTATATACATCAATATTCATATATACTAGATTAAAACATATGTAGTTACTGATAAAGACACTAGTGAGACAGTCATTCACTCACTAACAAACACATATAGACACTCATCCACCCATACAGTCCTGTACATATGTTGTCTTCAAAACACATACAAACAAAGAGTCAGTCACTCATGCATCTATGTGCTAAGTAATACCCCCACCAAACCATATAGACACTCATACTGATACTAATAAAAATATCTAATAACCCATATACATACACATGAGTGGATGTGTATTAGATGGTGGTATTACTGAATTGGTTGTTGTAACTGGTATGGGTATATCCACTTTTTTGAAAATATTAGTTTCTATTTTTGAATATGTGTTTCATGGGTTACATTACACTGAAAGGAGGTCTGTCACTGTGTCACAAGGATGGTGTCATCAGTGATGTCATGAGTGATGTCACTGACCATGTCATGAGTGATGTAATATGTGATGTCATCAGCAGTGCATTGCACGCGCAAGTTATAGTGAGTCCGACTAACTATAACGTGGGAATTTCAATGGTTTTATATCAGTAAAATTTCCAGCTAACTATAACTGGTGTGAAACCTATGGTTTTTTCAGTGAATTTAATAGGTTTTTTAAATGCTAATTCCTAACTATAACTGGTGTGAAACCTATGGTTTTTTCAGTGAATATATATATATATATATATATATATATATATATATATATATATATATATATATATATATATATATATATATATATATATATATATATATATATGTATTCACTGAACAAACCATAGGTTTCACACCAGTTATAGTTAGGAATTAGCATTTAAAAAACCTATTAAATTCACTTAAAAAACCATAGGTTTCACACCAGTTATAGTTAGATGGAAATTTTAATGACATAAAACCATTGAAATTCCACGTTATAGTTAGTTGGACTCACTATAACTTGCGCGTGTAATGCACTGCTGATGACGTCACATATTACATCACTCATGACATGGTCAGTGACATCACTCATGACATCACTGATGACACCATCCAGTGAATGTGTGCCTTTCTGAAAAATAAATATGTTTTATATATGTATATGTAAAGGTCGATGGAAGAATAAATGTTTAAATAAGTGTCTTAATGGATGTTTTTAAAAAAAAAAAATTGATTGGTTAACTGGCTTATTAAGTGTATCTTAGTGAATACATATATTAGCGAATATTGTTTAAATATTTAAAGGTTTGTATCAGTGTTTCACTTTGTGTATAAGTGGCTGCATGGGTTGGTGAGTAGCTACATGTGTGTGTATATGGGTTATTAGATGTGTTTTTTTTTGTATCAGTATGAGTGTCTGTATGGTTTGGTGGGGGTATTACTTAGCACATACATGCATCAATGACTGACTCACTGTTTGTATGTGTTTGGAAGACGGCATACGTGCACGACTGTATGGATGGATGAGTGTGTATATGTGTGTGTTAGTGAGTGAATGACTGTCTCACTAGTGTCTTTATCAGTAACTACATATGTTTTAATCTAGTATATGTGAGTATTGATGTATATAAGTGAGTATATGTGTGAGTGAGAGATTGAAAGAGTTCTTGTTTAAATAAGTATGTGTTTCTATAAGTGATTTTTTAAGAGAGTAAGTATGTGTAAGTTTCCTTAGAAGTAAGGTGGTAGTGTGTGTCTAGCTGTATATGCAAATAAATGAATGTTCAATAGTTTATTTGCATGTGTGAGTATGTGTGTGAGCAACTTTTGGAAGACTGTTGATGTGTTACAGGATGTATAGGTGTATCACTACATATGATGAGTGAGTATAAGTATGAGTGACTATATAGAACTGTTGGTGAATTAGTGGATGTGTATATAAATGGTGGAATTACTGAATTGGTTGTTGTAACTGGTATGGGTATCTCCACTTTTTTGAAAATGTTAGTTTCTATTTTTGAATATGTGTTTCAAGGGTTACTTTACAATGAAAGGAGGTCTGTCACTCTGTCACAAGGATGGTGTCATCAGTGATGTCATGAGTGATGTCACTGACTATGTCATGAGTGATGTAATATGTGACGTCATCAGCAGTGCATTACACGCGCAAGTTATAGTGAGTCCAACTAACTATAACGTGGAATTTCAATGGTTTTATGTCAGTAAAATGTCCAGCTAACTATAACTGGTGTGAAACCTATGTTTTTTTCAGTGAATTTAATAGGTTTTTTAAATGCTAATTCCTAACTGTAACTGGTGTGAAACCTATGGTTTTTTCAGTGAATTTCATAGGTTTTTTAAATGCTAATCCCTAACTATAACTGGTGTGAAACCTATGGTTTTTTCAGTGAATATATATGTATATTAATATAATACCTTTTTTTAAAGTATATTCATTTTTTTTTTTATGTTTCACCCTGGAGCGCTCCCGGTGCGTGTAACGGGGCACGTCCCTGGAGCGTACCAAAAAAAAAAAAAGAAAAAAAAATATTGAAGGAGTGAGCATGAGCAAAGGGGACAGAGATAGTAGTGTAAAGAGAAAGAGAGCTAGAATGAAGAACACAGAGGGACTGTGTACTAGATAGTAAAACAGAGAAAAGGTATAAGTGGAAGTAACTGAGAAAAGAAAAATGAATAAGGGAGCAAAAGAAGAGAAGAAAGAGGAAGAAGACTAAAGCAGAGGTTCTGGGAGAATGTGAATGGGTGATGAAAGTAAAAGGAAGGAAAGTAAAGGATGGGGAATGACGGGTAGTGACGGAACCAGAGAAAAGGAACAGCGGTAACAAAGGGAAAGAAAAGAGCAGTGAGTGTAAGTAAAGAGAAGTGAAAGAGAGTGGATAAAAGTGAATAAGGGTAAGATATGGGGAGTGACAGAAAGAAAGAACAGAGAGAGTAAAGGAAGGAAGGATAGAAAGGGACTGAGTGAACCAGAAAAGAAAGGAAAGTGAGGGAGTATGGGTGAGGAGGAAGACTGAAAGAAGTTGAATGTGTTAGGAAAGCGATCAGTGGTTAGCGATAGTCCGCAAACAAGAAATCAATGTCACGGTGTTGGATGAAATATGCACCCCCGACTTAGAACTTCTGATCTTTAAAATCCATACCTCGAGCAAATATAGTAGAAAGGGCGCACTAGTATACCGCCCCCTTGGGCCATGCTCAAATGTATCGATTACTTTGATGGAAGCATTGGCACCCCATATATATGACAATTCTGACTTCCTTCTTTTAGGTGATTTTAACATTCACAGTGAGTTGGATTCTAACAGTGAAGCACAGACACTATTGTCAGACCTTGGCACATTGGGTCTAAGGCTTATTAACAGCAAACCTACCCATCAGGCAGGACATACGCTAGACCTAGTCCTAACAAATTCCCTGCAGGTTGAATGTAGATCCCCTTATCAAGTCGATTGGACTGACCATTTCATAATCGAATTTTACACTCCCACTCCTACCTCATATGATATCGGAAATACCACCCTAGCTAATAAAAGAAGACGATGGCACAAATTGACCCATCAAGACTTCAATAATAAATTTGTATGCCCGACATTGGACGCTAATGAAAGCATTGATAATGCCTTACATAAATACGAAGAAACTCTTCTCAAAACTATAGACAGTATCGTTCCGCTAAAGATTTTTAAACCTAGACCAGCACACAAACAAGAAATCTGGTTTTCAGAGGGTCTTAGACTGCTCAAGCAGGCCGCAAGAAAACTAGAGAAAAACTGGAGGGCCTCTCGCCTTAAAAAAGACAAATAACTATATAAAAACTCCCTGAAAACATATCACAAAGCTATCCGGGCGGCGAGGAAAAATCCTATTGCATCCCAACTATAGGCAGCTGGTAATAACCCCAAATCACTTTACCAGATTTTAGAGACTTTTATCAAACCCACAGCCTGTGAAAGCTCAGAAGTGGCTTCACAGCAACTCTGTGATAATATCTCTCACTTTTTTAACCAAAAAATTGATGCAATTTACAGCAAAATCACGCTCTCGAACCAATATAATACTAATGACAATGGCCTCATTGCAAATCTGGAAATAGAAAATCCCATTATGCACTCCCTCTCTGTCTTTCCCCCTGTCTCTATTGAGGAAGTAATAGGAAGTATCTCTCAGATAAAGAGTGGATCTCCAATGGATACTATTCCTGCAAGGGTCATGCCCATTCTAGCCATGGTTCTGGGACCTATCATCCAGAGACTAATTAACCTCTCACTGAGCACAGGTCAGGTTCCAAAAGGATGGAAAAAGGCCCTGGTAAAACCACTCAGAAAAAACACTGCTACTCCATGGGAGGAGCTAACCAACCTTAGACATATATCCCTGCTCCTGTTTTTAGGCAAAATTATTGAAAAACACGTAAATAGTAATTTGTCTAAATATATTGAATCTGCTGGAGTGCTGGACCAATCACAATCTGGTTTCAGGCCCAGACATAGGGGGTCATTACGATCGCGGACGGACTTGAGTCCGTCCGCGACCCCAGAGCATGAGGGAACGTCCGCATGGGCTGCGGCGTTCTCTCTGTGCAGATTAGGATGTGACCGCCTGGGTGGCGGTCACATCCTCCTTTTTAACATTGCGGCGGGTGGAGCTTCAAGCTGCACCCGCAGCAATGTTAAAAAGCATGCACAGCATTTGCGTGCACAAAGCGGCAGTCACCGCGCGGTGCCTGCTGCATTGTGCACACAAATGCAGGGGGGTACCATAGGTACCCCCCATGTGCACCCCCCACCCCCCCACTATACCTAGGGGGCCCGCAACGGGCCCCCGCAGTGCAGTTACACATGCTTTTCCACGGCGGAAAAGCCGCCGCGGAAAAGCCGCCGCGGAAAAGCATGTTCAAAAGCACATCCTAATCTGGCTGACGGTGTCTGAGAGACACCGTCACCATTTTAGTGCTTTTCCGCCGCGGTTGTAAGCCAGCCGCGGCGGAAAAGCTGCGGACCTAAACCATGACCCACCAGCCATCCTAATGTGGCGGTGGGTCCTGGTGGGTCCGCAGAGGATTTTCCGCATCCTCCTGCCGGCGGTGGCTTCCGCCGGGTCGGAGGATGCGGAAAATCCTACATCGTAATGGCCCCCTATAGTACGGAGACTGCCCTGATGTCCGTCGCAGACGATCTACACATGTACCAGGATAGGGGTCACTCTGTTATCCTGGTACTGTTGGATCTGTCTGTGGCGTTTGACACCATCTCCCACTCCACCTTGACTACCAGGCTAGTTAACATCGGCCTGAAGCAGGAAGCCTTGGTATGGTTGAGGAGCTTTCTGACTGACCGCACCCAGCAAGTAGTTATGGGCACATACAGGTCAGAGGAAGTTGGAATCTCCAAGGGGGTGCCACAGGGCTCTTGTTTGAGCCCCACTCTCTTTAACATACATGTGGCACCCCTAGCTAACATCATGAGAAGATATGGTTCATCCCAATATCTTATGCGGATGATACGCAACTCCTCTTTCCTTTTAAGATCTTCACACATGAGGTCAGAAACTCCTTGTCCCAGGGCATGAAAGCAGTGGCACGATGGATGTCCTCCAACTACTTGCAGTGCAATGTGGCGAAGACCGAAGTCATGTTGTTTGGTGAGGCAAAACTGCTCTGGACCCCAGACTGGTGGCCACTAGATCTCGGCCCAGTGCCCAAACCTAAACAAACTGTCAAGAACCTGGGAGTCCGACTAGATCAGGAGCTCACTCTCAAACAACATGGCAACCAGGTGGTGGGAGCATGCTTTCATGTAATTGGTATGCTGCGGAAAATCTTCCCATTACTACCCGACACAACTAGGAAGACATTGGTTCAGGCGTTTGTCCTGAGTCGTCTGGACTATTGCAATGGCTTGCTCTTGTCTGCCAATGAGGGAGTTATAAATAGACTTCAGGTGGCCCAGAACACGGCTGCGCGCCTGGTCCTAAAAGCTCCTCCCCGCACACCATCTAAACCTCTACTGACAAAACTACACTGGCTATCTGTCAGACAGAGGGCCAAGTTTAAGGTATGCTGTACCATACATAAAGCTTGAATGGAATGGGTCCTGCATACCTGACCACCAAGTTCATACATTATACTCCTACTCGGACACTTAGATCAAGTGAGCAAGGCCTTCTGTGTGTACCCAGAGCTAAGAAAGCTAGACATGGAACGAAAACACTATCAATAGCCGGACCATCTCTCTGGAACAGTCTCCCAATGTCCCTCAGGTTGTGTGTAAACCACCTTCCTTTCAGGAAAATGTTGAAGACCTTCCTGTTTAAACAGTAGACTAGAACTTCTGCAAAAGCCCTTCCTCTTAATTCTCTGTAGAAGCCAAAGGCGCGGAGATACTCCTCCGGGAGTGAAGCCAGCGCGGTACAAACTTGCAAATAAATAAATAAATAAAAGTAAGGAAAAGGGAAATAAACATGGAGGATAAGAATAAGTGAGGGAAGCAGATTAAGGAAACAGGGATGAGGTAGGGTGTGAGAAAAGTAGTGAGGTTAAAGCAAAGGGTGATGACAAACTATATTTTTTAGTCACACTTACCATATAATGAATGAAAACTTACTTGCATGTTTAAACTACACTTTATATCTGTGAAAGACAAAAGAAAAAAAAGTTATAATTAGTCAAATATATATTTTAAAATAGAAGAAACAGGTCAAGAGGTAAAACATCAAAAAAAGTGTACTAAGAAATAAAGCAAGAGTGAAGGATACAGAAACGTAAATAAAGTAATGTAGAAAGACAAAAAAGAGGGAAAAAGAAATAGAAGGAGAACAAATTACTGAAGGTAAGTAAGATACTAAAAGAATGTGACATACCAAAACGAAATCAGGAAAGAGAAGTGGTAAAAGGAAAATGAGTGAAAGGGAAAGGAGTCTAAATGAGGATCTATTTACAAGAAAGAGGAATTGAAGATGACTGAGAGTGAGTGAAGGGTTTATTGAAGGGGAGTCACAGAGTGAAGGGATGAATGGAATGAGGTTAATATAGAACGATAGAGGAAAAAGGAGTGAGGAAGTAAGTACACAGAAAGACAAAGAGAAGGACTGAGTAAAGTGCAGTACAATGAGTTAAGAAAGGAAAAAGAGTAAAGGAGCAAAAGAAGGAAAGAGAGGGGAAGAGAACTAAAGCAGTGGTACTGAGAGAATGTGAGAAAGCTGATAAGTGGTGCAAGGGAGATAGGAAATGCAGACAGTTGAAATTGGATTGAGGAGTTGTGAAAGAAGTGGAGTAAAGGAACAGCGATGAAACAAAGTGAAAGAAAGGCAGTGTAAGTGAGTAAAGAGAGCTGAATAAGGGTGGAAAAAGGAAAATGAGTGTGAGACAATGGGAATACAATATAAATTACACAATGCAAACTATAGAATGACTTATACAATATGCTACATTGTTTATTTTTGCTGTTCTCAGAATATATTGAATTTCACTTAAAACAGTGAGTTCAAACTCTTCATCATATAACAGCCGGGAAAAAAACACAATCTAAAAGATTGTGTTTAAAAAAAAACATATAAACTTACAAATCATATATGTACACTAATCTTTGATTCACTTACTTTTCCTTGAGTCCAAATAGTAGATAGTGAAGGTCCTTTTCGTAGGAAAATACTCTGCTGTTCTCTAAAACTTCCATTTCATCGACTTTCTATGAAAAAAGATCTAAGAACATCTGAAATAATTCTCAACGTTTTCATTTTCCTCCTTGTGTTAAGTTATGACTTATTACTCGTACCTTGAACTTTCCTTACGACCAAATAGTGTCAGATATATGAGTATATTTTGAATTTTCTCTAATTAAACTCTGAAATTACAGTTTACCCGAAGTTTTCAAAGAAAAGCTCATATGACATTTTCACAATGTTTAAAAATTCATATTCTCTTTTTTGATCACTCATGTTCAACATTTCCTATAAAACTGATATCACTTACTATGAGATCCACTTACAGTACCTACATGAGATAAAACATTTTAAACATTAGACTAACTAACTAACTAACTACCTTTTATTAACTGCTCCCGTCTTCAAAGGCCAATTACCTTTACTAAAACTTTGGTTCTAAAAACACTAGGTAAGAATTTTTTAAGTAAAAAGGCAAACGTTGTTTATAAGTCAAATGAGAATCATTGCAGTAACTCCAACCTTTTTGACATTTTAAGTAGCATGTATAATGTCCTGATGTTATCGAAGGACCGTCATGATAAATAATAGCTACAGTTCTAAATGTTCTTCCTGAAATGGATAACTGAGAAGCCACAAAATTTTTGATACAAGTTGTCAATTTAGTTCCATCAGGTCTACATCGTTGGAAAACTAAAATGACATACTGACCATAAGTTTGTATAAATAATGTGGACAGCATTGGACACTTACATTGGGTACACACCATATTATGATCAGCTGCTTTAACTAGATTATTAAATGACACTGATTTGCAGTCTGGTAAAGTCAAATATATAAATCTTTCAGTGTCTATTCTAGTAGTACTTGTTAAACTACAAATCATGCTGCCATTGATAAGAAAGGCTAAAAAGATTTTCTACATCTACACCTTCATCTTCCAAAACACCAAACATATACATTAAAAATTCCTGACAATCCTGCTGAATGTTCTGTGAAAATTTATCTTGACCAGAACACGTGTCTAAAATATTTCGAATTTCTGTTACACTCTCTATTTTTGCTCTATCACTGCTACATTTCTGAAACACAGAATTCAATAAACCGCAGAATCTTTGATCCCGATTTTCAACAATCTGTTCTTGTAAAGTTTTAAGAAAAAAACAACATTAACCACTACATTAGCATAGCAGTTGAAACCAGAACTGTTTTCAAATTGAAATCCAACAACATCTTGAACAGAATGCTTTTTCTTTCTGCTTACAATTACAGTTTCATCTACTTTTTGTCTTTTTGCTACTACCTCACTGCAATTATTTTCATTTCTTCTTTTTTGGCCTACCACACGTTTTTCAAACAGAGGATATTGAGGCAAATGTGGAGCATACTCTCTTCTTAACCTATTGTATTCTTTAATACAATCTAGATCTGCACAAATCTTTGTCTCATCACACTCAATCAAGTACAATCCTGATAAAGTTCTGACTCGTGATAATGCTACATATGCCATACCCTCTTTAAACACAGAACTTCCAATGTTCACCAAAGCACTATCTACACTTAAAACCTTGAGATTTATGAATTGTCACCGCATATGCCAAACAAACAGGAAACTGTTTTCGGCGAACATATAATAGCAAATATCAAAAGCTGTAAAATGTCAAGTACGTGGTAGGTAAAAACATTTTCGTATTTATGCACGCTGATGTGCTTTGAACGCTACCCCCCCCTCCTCTTTTCTTTTAGGAGTATTCTCTCTTTGCAGATAGTGAAGGGTAGGTAACGTAAGCCTTTGCCCCCGTTGTAACCCGTCGTGCCTGCTTCCCTCTCCATTTGATTGATTGTTATCCAAGCATTTACTGTTTTAGAATTGGTTCTCTTTGGTTCATTCTCTATTTACAAACAAGCACAGAGTCGCAATACTCTGTTTAGTCTTTGCAGATAGTGAAAAATCGTTTAAAAAAACAAAAGGAATCGAGCAAAATCAGTAGGCCACTAATGGGATCTCTTTTTGACCTCGCTAAAATAGAAACATTAGGAACAACCCCTCATGAGAAATACGAAACTAGTGAGATGAACTGAGCTCGACACCATGATGGCTGCAAGACAGCTCGGCTCCACCGCCCAAAATAATGACAAACCCTATGCAAATATTATAAATATATACAACACACCAGCAAAGTAACAGGGGTAAAACGTTTTATTAAATAACTATTTACATGGCAGCCGGTAGAGAAGAACTTGCCCTCCCCTCTTTGACTGATTGTTCTTGTTGCCTGTCCCTTCTCTCGTCATTTAACAGAACTTTTTGGACTGCTGAAAGGGGTTGTATTCCGACCGCTGGTTGGTGGAGACATTTTGACTATATTCTGGACCTGCGTTGTCGCGTAATGCGTCATATGACGCGCCGCGTTAGCGCACCCGGAAGTGCTCCGGTGCGCAAGGCGCAGCTTCCCGGGAACGATCCAGAGCGCGGCGCGCAGCGCGTAACGTAAGCATAACAGGTCATGTGACTTGTTAATAAAACTTTTCATTAGTTCATTTTACTTTTGTTATTCTAATGATGAAAGGCGTGGTCATATGACCTAAAAATAACGCTTTTCATTGCTTTCGAACATTTTTTTTTCCCAAATGATGAAAGCCCCACCTTTTTTTTCTCACTCTGACTTGTAAAGCAAAGGACCCAGATGCATTTACAGTTTATCACTAACAATGTTCCAGGCTAATGTATTTTCCCGGGAAATTTACAACTGTCCTGCAAGTAAAATATTCCTTTTTCGAGAAAAAGGGCGTTTCTTCGTCCCATGAGGGAGCCATTGAGCAAAAGAGGCTCGGCCTGCTGTCTTAGTCGCTGATAGGCATGAATATCAAATTCTTATCGATCACTTTATGTTGCAGGAGTAGAAAACACAACAGCCCTTGACCATTTATCTTTACTGCGTTCCTGTGTATTATACCTTTTAACAGTCATGTAATTGGACTGCTTTATTTCACTTGCCTTTTACTGATTCGAAAACAGTGGCTATTATTCAAAACTTTACCAATGTAGGTACTACTACCATGTTTTTTTTTTAAAAACCTTTATTGTGAAAATGTCAGTATACAAATACGGGCCTATAACCACGTGGGCCGGCCACGGAGCAAACTGGAATCGTATATGATGAGGGCACATTTACACTGTAGAAGAACGTAACGGGCGACCCATTAGATTGCAAGAACTAAGGTGTCTAACATTTGCGGAATCGGTGGACGTACATTTTATAATTAAAGTACGACAGGGCCAGTTACAATAAAATTATCTAGATATACATTTGCGGGCAAGTACCATGGGTGACGTTAATTCGAACTTTCAATAGTACAGTAATCAATAGCACATCAGAACTTAATATCAATAGGGATGTCAAAAAGTTCAATCAATTCTCGTCCCCGCCCGCCATGTGCTTCAAAACTGCATACGTATCTCGTGATATCAAGGTTGGGCAACCAGTACACAACAAGGAGTTACAAGTCCCATTTATACCGGCGCCATTTTGAGCGAGGCCGGGCAGGTCCAGGATATAGTCAAAAAGTCTCCACCAACCAGCGGTCGGACCAGAACCATTTTCGGCAGTCCAAGAATGTTCCGTTAAATGACAACAGAAGAAATAGGCAACAAGAACAATCAGTCAAAAGAGGGCACGCTTTCGTGAATGGGGCCCATGCCCTAGCAGGCAAGCGTCCGAGTTCCAAGGTGTCCCAGAGCCATTTTAGTGGAGCAGGCCCAAATCCAAAGAGCTGGCCGCCATTTTGAGAGTCTTGTTGCAGCCGGCTATCGCTGCACCACAAGAATAGCCGCAATTCAGCTAGATGGCGGGTGAGTCACTGTACCGCAAAAGCAGGCGGAACTCAGCTGGAAGGCCAGTCAAACGCTAAGAGGCGCCCCACTGCAGATGAGGTGCCTCCACCTGGGGAGGAGGGAGAGGCCCGTTTGTGCTGCCTCCCCCCCCCCGGGCACCCCACGCCGTCTTTCGGCGCAGCATTGTAGGATGGCCACACCAGTGAAACTTGCTGGACACCACCTCGGTGCCATCCGGATCTCGGCGCGTTCGAGTCACTGTACCGCAAGAGTGGGAGAAACTCAGCTGGATGGCGGGCCAGACGCTGTACCGCAAGAGCGGGCGGAACTCAGCTGGATGGCGGGCGAGACGCTGTACCGCAAGAGCGGGAGAAGCTCAGCTGGACACGCCGTCTTTCGGCGCAGCATTGTAGGATGGCCACACCAGTGCGGCAACTTGCTGGACACCACCTCGGTGCCTTCCGGATCTCGGCGCGTTGTGCTGCCTTCGGCGTACTGTACCAGCAAGAGTGACCGCAACTCAGCTGGACACGCCGTCTTTTGGCGCAGCATTGTGGGATGGCCACACCAGTGCGGCAACTTGCTGGACACCACCTCGGTGCCATCCGGATCTCGGCGCGTTGTGCTGCCTTTGACGTACTGTAGCAGCAAGAGTGACCGGAACTCAGCTGGACACGCCGTCTTTCAGCGCAGCATTGTAGGATGGCCACACCAGTGCGGCAACTTGCTGGACACCACCTCGGTGCCATCCGGATCTCGGCGCGTTGTGCTGCCTTCGGCCTATTCGCACATCGGTCCGCTACTGACGCCGCCTCACAGGCCAACTGATTTTGTAGGCTTTTTATAGCCCAAAGCCGCATAACAGGTCATGTGACTTGTTCATAAAACTTTTCATTGGTTCATTTTACTTTTGGTTTCCTAATGATGGAAGGCTTGATCATATGACCTAAAAATAACACTTATCATTGGATTAAAACATTTTTTTTTCCCGAACGATGAAAGCCCCACCTTTTTTTTTCTCACTCGGCAATCCAAAAAGTTTCCGTTAGATGACAACAGAGGGGACAGGCAACAAGAACCATCACTCAAAAAAGGGGAGGGCAAGTTCTTCCTACCGGTTCACGTTGGGGCTCCACCAGAACTCATCGAATTGATAGTCTACAGTGTTTCTGGATGTTTCAGACTGAAGCTGGCGTCAGCATGAGAGCACCACCATCTCGTAGCTCCGTCGTGGCCATTCCGCAAGCAATCATGGCAGCCGCTCCCCACCGGAAGCCTGCGGGAGTCGGGGGCCCCCAAGACTTTTGTAGAATCTTCAAGGCTTAGGGGACGCTTTAGAGAATGAGGCCCAAGCCCTAGCAGACAAGCGTCCGAGTTCCAAGGTGTCCCAGGGCCATTTTAGTGGACCAGGCCCAAATCCGAAGAGCCGGCCGCCATTTTAAGAGTCTTGTGGCAGCCGCCTATCGCTGCACCGCAAGAGTGGGCGCAACTCAACTACATGGTGAGCGAGACGCTGTAGCCACAAGATCGGGCGGTAAACAGCTGAATGGCGGATGAGGCACAGTGTAGCAAAAGCGGGCAGAATGGCAACTGAAACGGTAAAGGGGCGCCCCACTACAGCAGACGAGCCTCCACCTGGGGAGGCCCGTTCACGCCGCCTCCCCCCCCCCCCCGGGGCGCCCCACGCCGTTTTTCGGAGCAGCATTGTAGGATGCTAAAACCAGTGCGGCAACTTACTGGACATCACCTGGGTGCCGTCCAGATCTCGGCGCGTTCTGCTGCCTTGGGACTATTCGCACAACAGACCGCTACTGACGAGGCACAGTGCAGCAAAAGCGAGCGGAAAACCGCTGAGTGGCAAGTGAAACGCTAAAGGGGCGCCCCACTACATCAGACGAGCCTCCACCTGGGGAGGCCCGTTCACGCCGCCTCCCCACCCCCCCCCCCCCCCCCCGGGGCGCCCCACGCCGTTTTTCGGAGCAGCATTGTAGGATACCAAAACCAGTGCGGCACCCAGGTGACATCATCTGGGTGCCGTCCAGAACTCAGCACGTCGTGCTGCCTTGGGACTATTCGCACAAAAGACAGCTACTGACCATTGTTGCTTCTGTTTTAAAAAAAATGTTTTAACGTGTTTACTGTTTTTGTTGCGTTGTATATATTTATAAGTTATTAAAGTGTTATAATCCTACTACTTTGTTGGAGTGCTATATATTTTTAATGTGACACATAATTGTGAAGACTTTGATGTACAAAAAGGCATCCCTGGAATCTTCCGCTTCAGGCTCGGTCCCACACACCCTCACAGTGAGAATCCCCTCCCCATCACAATACAGGATGGTTATCAGATAGTAGGAACGCGTGTGGTGTGACGGATCTCATCGGGTGGGGGCCTTGATCTACTGTAACTCCTTTGAAGAGGGGTGATTCTTTACAGTTGAGGCCATAAACTACATCCGCAGGGCTAGGTGATAGCCTGGGACCGGCCTGGACAATCGGACACAGATGAAGAGGAATGTCAGAGGGTGCGGTAGTGAATAGGGTGAAAGGGTGGTGTCGGGCGGGCACAGGGTGTGATTCTCAGGGAAGAGCAGCGCAGATGGGGGGAGGTTTATGGCCCATGCATAAGACAGAGAGCGGGACTGACCAGTGCGTGGGGGAGATGCTTGCGAGGGTGGGGAGCCATGCTGAGGATCGGCGGCGTGCAGAGAGTGGGTCTGGTCAAGGCATCTAAAATGGCTGCCGTGCACGACAAAAGTGTGGCATTGGAAAAAAAAGCAAGATGGCGCAGACAATGTTTATCAATACGAATTAATTTATAACAATTATTTTTAACAATATATTCACTCGCAGTGTCAAAATGGCGGTCAACACTTCCTGATTTCCTTCGAATCGAACGTTAACAGACGTCACGATCGGCGGCGTGCAGAGAGTGGGTCTGGTCAAGGCATCTAAAATGGCTGCTGTGCACGACAAAAGTGTGGCATTGGAAAAAAAATGCAAGATGGCGCAGACAATGTTTATCAATACGGATTAATTTATAACAATTATTTTTAACAATATATTTACTTGCAGTGTCAAAATGGCGGTCAACACTTTCTGATTTCCTTCGAATCGAACGTTTTTTTTTTTTTTAAATCTTTTTATTAGCATAGTATTTAGAGCAGTAACATGCATACATTTTCATACATACGAGCTCAGTAATAATCCTGGTCGTATATGCATGCGTTTGCTCAGAGCATATATAGAAACATAGTGAATTTGATTTTTCATTTTGTTGTTGAACCAGAACAAACTAACAAACCCCGTTAACACCCGATCCCACCCTCCACCCCTAGGAAATCCCTCCCGACACTCTCTCAGCAGGTAAATAACTGAAATATCGACAATTGGGTCACCCCTAATGCAGTAAAACGTAGTGTATGTTGAACACACAGGTAGGGTGGGGTAGTGTGATCGATGGGTCGGGGCCACCCGTACCCCATCGCAGTGCACCGTAGGCAGTGCCCATGCATGTGAGAGTGAATCAGGGCATAATGGTACCACAAGTGGCTATTCATGTGTATCTCCTCCATCCTCGTCATTTCCAACCTCAAATGCCCCTAACGTGTCAAACCATTCCAGTGAGATCGGCGTTTTTCGAAGGCCCCTACTTTCCTCCCTCTGTAGTGCTTCACCCTCAGCCTTACCCCAGCGCACTACCTCCGCCTGCCATAGGTCAGGGCTGGGCGGTTTAGATGATTTCCATCTCATCGTGATGGCACGCTTCGCCAGCAACAGGGCCAGATCCGAGAAGCGCGTCACCACGGTTCTGGTGCGTGTTGATGGCCCCAGCCCTAGAAGTGTATGTTCCAGTGTAGGTGATCGGGGCAGAGTACCAGCCTTCTCGAGCTAGTCATGGACAGTGGTCCAGAAATACCCCAGTTTAGGGCATTGCCACAGCATATGAACCAGCGATGCGTCGTCAGCATCGCATCGGGGGCAGTTGCTCCTGGATGCAGGGAACATCACATGGAGGCGGTGCGGAGTCAGGTAGGCTCTATGTAGTAACATCAGTTGGATGAACTTGTATTTGGGGTTCCTAGCTACTTTTTTGGGGAACTGAAGTATGCGCTCCCACTCCTTGTCTCGCAGTGGCCTTCCAATATCTGCTACCCATGCCGCCCGCAGTGGTGACAGTGTAAGTGCCCTCCCTGTTTTGATGCTAGCTGTGAGCCACCTGGTCAGATGGCCGCCCGTTCCCATGAGGTAGAGCATTGTGACTAGAGGGTTCGTAGCAGGCTCCCGCCCGTCCGGCGACCATTTGCGTGCGATATAATGTCGAAGTCCGGCGTGCATAAGGAATGAGCCGCTGGGGACGCCCTGTGCGGTTCTGAAGTCTTCGAAAGATAATAGGTGCCCCTCCGCAAACAGGTCACCCACGTGTGTCACACCTGCGTCATGCCAGGGCTCCAGCAAGGCCGTCGTGAGTGTGCCCGAGCCTAGTGGTATACCCAATAGTGGAACCGTGGGGGCATAAGGTGTCCCGGGGGACGTGTACTTTAATGCCTTCCGCCAGTACGTTATCGCCAGCTTGAGAAGTGGCGGGGCGTTTCTTGGTAGATCCAAGCCAGGTAGGAGCAAGATGTGCACTCTCCCCTTAGCATGGTCGTCCATCGAAACATTATTCTCATGAAGATTGCGGCCCGCCACCCAGTAGGCTAGCCATTGTAGCTGACACGCATAATTGTAAGCTCTGAAGTCCGGTAAGCCCATGCCACCGGAGCTGGAGGGGAGCTGCAATTTGGCCAGTCCTATGCGCCTGCGGCCATGTCCCCACACAAGTTCGGTGAGTAGGGAGTCGAGGGTCTTAAATGTTGCTGCTGGGATCTGGAATGGCAAATTGGTGAAGTAGTAGATGCGGCGAGGGAGCATCACCATCTTGGATATTGCCACCCTGCCGGGTATTGAGAGCGGCAATGTTAGCCAGAACTGAATTTGTGACTTCAGCGTTCTGATGGCCCTCCCCAGGTTGCCGTCTATCATCATGTCCGCCTCTCTGTATATCTGTATCCCAAGGTATCGGAAGGTGGTTTCCGCCATCTGGAATTCATGAGGGGCAAATGGCAGGGGGTCAGACCCGCCTGTGGCTGCAAAGGTGAACCCATAGGACTTAGACTCGCTGATGGTGAGGCCAGAGATCGCCCTAAAATCCTCAAAAACCTGGGAAACAGGGCTCAAGTCGCCCCTCAGGTCACGGAGATATAATATAATGTCATCCGCGTACGCGGATACAATGTGCTCCGTACCATGCCGTTGTATGCCATAGCGGGGGGCCATCGACCTGAGCCTACAGAGCAATGGTTCGAGGGCAAGGACGAAGAGGAGAGGGGAGAGTGGGCAGCCCTGCCTGGTGCCTCTTGCTATAGCTATGGGACCTGAGATTTGATTGGAGGTACGCACCCTGGCCGTGGGGGTGGTGTATAGCAATCTGACCCAAGCGAGAAATTCGGGCGGTATCCCGAATTTTAAAAGGGTGGCGAACATATAGTCCCATCTCAAGGAATTGAACGCTTGTTTTAAGTCCAGAGATATGCAGCCTTCGGAGCCCGTGTCCACATGGTCTCCGAACATGAGCTGGGCTAAGCGCCTAAGGTTCATGGCTGTATTACGGCCCGTTACAAAACCACATTGATCCGGGTGGACCAGCTGTGGCACATATTGCACGAGCCTCGACGCCAGCACCTTGCTCAATATTTTGGAATCAGTATTGAGAAGGGACAGGGGTCTGTAATCGGCCATCTGCAGACCATCCTTGGCCGGTTTCAAGAGGGACGTGATCAGTGCTTGCATGGATGATTGCGGCAGAGAGGTTGTACGTAGGGCTTCCAGATAAACAGTGTGTAACCGTGGGGCCAGGAGATCGATATATGTTGCGTAGAATTCAGCTGGTAGCCCATCCGTTCCGGGGGCCTTACCCTTCGGAAGGGCTCGTATCGCCTGTCTAATTTCCGCTACTGAAATAGAACGCTTCAGGTCTTTGTTCTGGTTGTCAGTGAGTTGTGGGAGATCCAGACCCTCCATGAAGGCCGCAAGTGCGGGCTCTGATAAGGGCTGTGGGGGACCGCACAGCGTGGTGTAATAGTCCTTAAACGCCGTATTAATCCCTATTTGGGTGGTAGCCGGGCGGCCTGTCCGGTCTAAGACCCTCAAAATGAGGTGGCTGATCGGGGAGTCCCGTAGGAGGCGGGCTAGTAGGGGACCGGCTCGGTCTGCCTGTGTATGCTGCCTATTCGTGTATTCCCTATAGTCTATAAGCCGTAGGTCTTCCAGTAGCTCTGCATGCCTAATGTGAGCCTCTTGCAGTGGTGTAAAGGGAGCATTGGTGCCCGCTGCTTCATTCTCTAGGGACGCCAGTGAGCCCTCCACTTCCTTCAGTTGGCTGATCACCTCCCGTTTCCTGCCCACCCTAGTGGTCATCGCCGTCCCCCTAAGACAGACTTTGAAAGTGTCCCATTCTATCTGCCGGGAGCTGGCCGTGTTCGCATTCGTGGAGAAGTAGGTGTCTATAGTGTCGGACAGGGAGGACCGGAAGACCGAATCCTCGAGAAGATCAGGAGACAGTCGCCAAGTCGGAATGGGAGCCAGCCTCCTACCCCACTGCCATGTAATCTCCACGGGGTTGTGGTCTGATAGGGTTTTCCCCATATGTTGGGTCTGGACAATCATTGCTGTAAGGGAGCGGGAGCAGAAAACATGGTCAATTCTGGTGTGAAGCTGGTGGGGAGGGGAGAAAAAAGTGTATTCCCTTTCCAGAGGGTGTATGCTGCGCCACACATCTGCCAAATCCCAGCCCTCAGCCCAACTAGTAAGCGCGTCTGCCTGTTTCTTGCTCTCGGCAGCCTGCAAGGGGGGGTGTGATCTATCTAGTATAACATCAAGTACAGCATTAAAATCACCCCCAATGATCCAGCGATGATCAGCCCAATCTGCAAGTACCCCGTTGACAGTTAACAAAAATTCCGACTGGTTTGCGTTCGGTGAGTACACACATCCAATGACAACCGCCTCCCCATCCAACAGTCCCCGTACAAATACATAACGAACCTCCTGATCAATCCGTTGCTCCAGCATCTGGAATGGAAGAGAGCCACGGAGCCAAATCGCCGTCCCCCTTGAGAATGCAGAATATGAGGTAGCAAAGAGCTGCCCTCTCCATTTCTTGCGCAATTTCACCGCTTCAGCAGCGTTCAAATGTGTCTCCTGCAAGCAAGCAATCTGTGTCCCCCTGCGGTTAAGTTGTGCAAGGATTCTATGTCGTTTGTGCACTGATCCCATGCCACGCACGTTCCAGGTGCACAATTGGTAATTGTTAAGAGGCCCCATTACCATCTGTGTGGTGCGGCAATGTGAAACAACCGGGTGACCCCACATGTCCTGCTGTGCTAGAAAGTGAGAGTGTCTCGCAAACATGTAACCCCTGAATAAAAAGGTCCCTGAGCCAACGTGCCCAGGAGCCAAACCATGGTGCCCAACGTGGGCACAAGTCAGTTAAGTTTGTGTGCATACCGGGGGTGGTAGGCCTCCGTCGACTGTCACTGAACTGTCTGCGTGGACATGATAGCCCACAATATAATGGGCCCCTATACATACAACCCACCATATGTGAAGGAGGGGATCAGTTATACGTTACCACCCGGAGAGGATCAATCGTGTCGTGGTTCAGAACTCCTCTGCCATCTGGGCTGTGATCTTCGGGAAGAGCTGTAAGCTGTCAACTGAACCAGATACCTCAGTGTGGGTGTCGGTGGTGACGGTGAGTCTGTCTCCGGTTGCTCCCGCGTCGTGGGCGGCCAGTGTCTCCTCTGTTAGACGTTGCTGCGGGGATGATGACGAGTGGCCTGCCGTTTGGCGTCCAGGGGGATGCGTCGTCGCCGATGCTCCGTGGGATGAATGGTGGTCGGAGCTGTGAGTGTTGTTCCGTCGGTCTGGCGAGCCCCTGTGGGTGTCGCTGTGGCGGTCCGCGAATGGGTCCTGTGAGGCCGGCGGGGTTAGAGTGACCTCCATCCATTCTGCTGCTTCCACCGGCGAGTCGAAAAAATGGGACCTGTTGTTATGTAGGATTTTGAGCCGAGCAGGGAACAAAAGTGCATATTTCATGTTCCTGTCCCTCAATTTGCGTTTCACTCCCATGAAGGTGGACCTGGCCCGCTGCACAGTGGGTGTGAAATCAGGGTAGACCGATATATTCTTATCCTCGTAGCGTATTGGCGCTTCCTCTCTGGCCGCTCGAAGGACGGTGTCTCGGTCTCTGAAGTGGAGGAGACGAGCGATCAGGGGGTGAGGAGGTGCCCCTGGTTGTGGGGGCCGCGAAGGCATCCTGTGGGCCCGTTCCACACTGTAGAGGGCGGTGAGGTCTCTCTGGCCCACCAGCTTCCGTAGCCAATCCTCCGGGTGGGGTCCCTCCCCTCACTTCTCTCCGGAATGCCCAGGATGCGGACGTTGTTGCGGCGGGCACGTCCTTCAGCATCGTCCACCCTATCCCATAGTTGTTTGAGCTGCTTCTCTACGTTTTCCAATTTCGTGGAGTGTTCCGTCTGCTGCAGGATGAGGTCATCCAGCGCTATTTTTTGCTCTGCTACCCGATCCGCCAACTTGTTATGGTGAGCCTTCAGTAAGGACAGGCCAGTCGCCATGTTGTCTATGCGCGATTCTAGTGCTTTGCGTGTCGCACGTATTTCATTCAGGATCAGATCTAGCTTGGCGTCCTGCGATCCCTTACCGGTCGGTGGGATGATGTCCATGTTGGAGGAGGCCAGCGGGTCGTCAGAGCCCGTGGACTGTACGTCCGTCTGAGCGCCCTGGTCCTGAGGTTTGCCCCTGTGTCTGCCCATGGATCTCGTTAGCAGGGTGGCGCTGTAGTGGATGCAGCTGACCGCCGCAGCCCCTCTGAGTGTCCGGCAGTGGTTATGGAAGGACCACTGCGTGCTGGGTAGGGCGGATGTAGTGAAGACCCCAGTGCTGGCAGGGACAGTGTAGGCTGTCCAGGCGAGGTGTCAATGTAGGGTGGGTCGGTTCCCCACTGGCGTCTCTGTATGCAGGTATGTCCCCGAGCCCGCAGAGGCGGATGGGGGGGAGAGGCGGTGGGGTCCAGGCCACTGCAGAGTGAGCTTGTTCCACCAGCAGGGAAAGCGGCGGAGGTCGGGACTGCAGCGCCGTGATAAGGCGCCAAAGCGCGAGGCGTACTTCCCTTCTTCAGGCCCCTGTACCTGGGGTCCGCGTGTCTTCTAGGTGCGCCACCCCGTGCTGAGTGTCCGGTCAAGGTCCTCCGGCTGGCGGTTAGGGGGTAGGTGAGGTGAGACTGCCAGGGCCCGAGGGTCTCGTCCAAGCCCTGGTGTGAAGACAAGATGGCGCCAGGATATTGGCAAGGACGGGCCGATCCACGATGTGTTGTGTCAGCCTGTGCAGGTCGAAACCGGTCTCACGGTGGTGGCAGCGGATTGTGTGTGCCGCCCGCTCTCCAGTCCTTGTCTGTGCGGCGGAATGCCGGAGTCCCGCTAGCTTCGTGGGCGGGCGGGGGGCCGATCCGGGAGTGCTCCCGCGTCCCGAAGGGGCCTCGCAGCAGTGCGGCCGGCCTGGGGCAAAGCGACTGAGCGGGGGGTAGCAGAGCCTCAGTCAGGGTGGGGCACCATACCGCACGCTGTAGACCCGGCTGGCAATGCAGGATAAGTCCATTCCGGGGTCCCGACTGGACCGCGAAGGAAGCAGGGGGTAGGTCGGGCCGGCCAATCACTTTAGGCCGGGGCTTCACTCCGACCTACAGGCCGCAACAGGCTCCGTCGCTGGAACTCGCCGATGGAGTGGTCCGAGAGGGGCTATACCGCACCGCCTCACGCCGCTCGCTCCCGGAGACAACCCGTGTAGGAATCAGGTGGGTTGCAGGCGGGGGAGTGCAGGATATTCCGCTAGTGTTCAGGGCTTAGGACGGAGCTGGAGAACTCCACGTCCACCATCGATGGCTCCAGGCCATGCCCCCCCCGAATCGAACATTAACAGACGTCACGCAGCAAAAAAAAAAAAAAACACTTACGCGCAGCCGCTGGAAGACAAGTATCAACATATATGAGCATCCTCAGCCACCCTCAGAAAAAATAGGGGTTCAGGATACGTCTCCCGTACCCCCTAATACCCATTTCTCACATTGTTTTTCCTCCATCTTGTAATTTACTTAAATCGAAACACAAAATGGCGAATTCCTGTTTCGCGTCCCGGTTCACTACCCGGTTCGCGAACCGGAAAGCGCTTCTACCGCAAAAAATCAATATTTTTTTATTTGCCCCACGGGACCCTTTAATAACCCCAACATCATTCCTAGGGGGTCAAGAAGGGTCTACCTTGCCCCCTTTCATTAAAATCCCCATTCGTTTTTCTCCTCCTCTTGTCTCTCGATCCTACCGAGAGACAAGATGGCGGCCGCTCCGGACTGTTTAGAATGTTGACAGACACCGGAGAGCCAATCAGCTTCGCTACGCAAAGTTCCGTTACGCGAAAAGTTCGCGAACCGGAGCGCTATCCGGGACGCTGTCACAGATATATCTGTTTTTTAAAATGTTAATTTCTCAAAATCCACTGGAGCACATATATTGAGACCCAGCAAAGGCACATCGGGCTAACAGTCCCTACAATTTTGCCAAGTTTCGTGCAAATCCATTCAGCCGTTCGAGCTAAAAGTGAGGCCAAACGCCCTATGGAAAACTCAATGTTAAAAACGCGTTTTGGGACCCCCCTTTTTCTCGGCCCCCCCCTTGATGAAACCCCCCCAAATTTTCAGGGGCTGCTCAGAAACAAAATGTGCCATTTTCCTGAAAATTTCAGCCGATTCCGTCCACAAACGCCAAAGTTATTAGACGTAGAATTTTCAAAAGTCCCATAGAGAAAAAATCCTAACTATATATACCGCCAGTAGGTAATATATATATATATATATTACCTACTGGCTATCGCCAGTAGGTATATATAGTTAGGATTAATTCCCTATGGGATTTTTGAAAATTCTATGTCTAATAACTTTGGCGTTTGTGGACGGAATTGGCTGAAATTTTCAGGAAAATGGCACATTTTGTTTCTGAGCAGCTCCTGGAAATTTGGAGGGGGGTCGTCAAGGGGGGGCCGAGAAAAAAGGGGGGTCCCAAAACGCGTTTTTCCCATGTTAATTTCCATAGGGCGGTTGGACTCACTTTTAGCCCGAACGGCTGAATGGATTTTCACGAAACTTGGCAAAATTGTAGGGACTGTTAGCCCGATGTGCCTTTGCTAGGTCTCAATATATGTGCTCCAGTAGTTTTTGAGAAATTAACGTTCAAAACAAGATATATATCTGTAACAGCGCTCCGGGCTGCGCTCCGGTCCGCTTACTTTTAATAAACGGAACTTTGCGCGCAGAAAGCTGATTGGCTCTCCGGTGTCTGTCAACATTCTAAACAGTCCGGAGCGGCCGCCATCTTATCTCTCGGTAGGATCGAGAGAGAAGAAGAGGTGAAAAACGAAGGGGGAATTTATTGAAAGGGGGCAAGGTATACCCCTCTTGACCCCCTAGGAATGTTGTTGGGGTTATTAAAGGGTCCCGTGGGGAAAATAAAAAAAAAATGATTTTTCACGGTAGAAGCGCTTCACGGGCCGCAAACTGGGCCGCAAACTGGTAGCGAAACGGGAATTCGCCATTTTGTGCTTCGTTTTAATTGTTTAGAGACAAAAATTATCACCGCACATCGGCCACAATGCATGAATATCGCTGAAAAGTCAGCGATATTCATGCATTATCCAGCAAATGCTCTTAGCCATGTTATCCACCTTCCATTGGATAACATGGCTAAAAACTGCTCTGTGCGTGAGCTTTTTTTTTTTTTTTTTGCTGCGTTCGATTCGATGGAAATCAGGAAGTGTTGACCACCATTTTGTCACTGCGAGTAAATATTTTGTTATAAATGAATCCTTATTGATAAACATTGTCTGCGCCATCTTGCGTTTTTGTCCAATGCCACAATTTTGTCGTGCACGGCAGCCATTTTAGATGCCTTGACCAGGGCCACTCTCTGCACGCCGCCGATCCTCAGCATGGCTCCCCACCCTCGCAAGCATCTCCCCCACGCACTGGTCACCCCCGCTCTCTCTCTCATGCATGGGCCATATACTTCCCCCCATCTGCGCTGCTCTTCTCTGAGAATCACACCCTGTGCCCGCCCGACACCTCCCTTTCACCCTATTCAGTACCGCACCCTCTGACACTCCTCTTCCTCTGTGTCCGATTGTCCAGGCCGGACCTAGGCTATCACCTATCCCTGCGGATGTAGTTTATGGCCCCAGCTGTAGAGTATCCAGACATGCCAACCCTCCCGATTCAGGCGTGAGACTACTGATTTCAGTGCTAGTCTTTCGCTTCCCGATTCCTGCAAGGAAAAACCCGGGGGCATATTACCAACAACTAGCGATAATTTTTGTCTCTAACTTGTTTAGAGACAAAAATTATCGCCGCACATCGGCGAATTTTATCGCACATAAACCTTGCTATTAGCAAGGTTTATCGCAAATGCGATAAAAAACGGCCGCAATGCATGAATATCGTTGAAAAGTCAGCGATATTCATGCATTATCCAGCAAATGCTCTTAGCCATGTTATCCACTTCCCAATGGATAACATGGCTAAAACTGCTCAGGGCTGGTGTTAGGTTTTGGAGATATTCGCGCTTAGCGCGAATATCTCCAAAAGTTGGTAATAGGAGATAGCGATGGTTAGGGACTGTTTCCAGTCGCTAAAATCTTGGCACGCCCACTTTGCATGTCATTAGTGATAAATATCACTGATATGCAAAGCGGGGCCCAAGATGGTCGCTATCTCCTTTTAGCTGTCACTAACTGGTGTTAGCGACAGCTTGGTAATAGGGAGATAATTTTATCTCTTTTTTTTTGGCTTTTAAAGCCAAAAAAGCGGAAATAAACCCCCTTGATAATATGCCCCATGATTTCTCGGGGGTTTCAGCTGACAGGGCTTGGTATTTTGTTACGTTCTAATTCTTCCAGGAAACGTCAGAGGGTCGATGCAGGGGTTCTAGAAGGGGTGATAAACCATTTAAGCCTCATGAACAAGCGCATGGTCTTTTAAAGATTTGTGAAGTACTCGGGGCGGCGGTGTGTGTGTGCCCTCTTTCAGGAGCGGGCGGGGGGGCACTGCCAGCAACTTGCCAGGCCAGGCAGTGTTCAACACGTGCATCACCCTTTCTCTGCCTGCTATTGCGCTCCATGCTTCGGAAAGGTAAGAAAAAGAACGTGCATTTGAGTTTGAAATGTCCGATCTTGTAGCAGTACACTTGCAAAGCCCACACATGACAATAACCCGATTCAAGGCCCCATTCACCCGATTTTTTAAACATATATAGCACTCCAACAAAGTTAGATTTTAAAACTTTATTAACTTTTAAATATAACGAACGCAACAAAAACTGTAAATATATTTAACCATTTTTTGAAATTAACCAGAACTATAACGATAACAACAACAACAACAATAATATAACTTTTATGCGTAAATTACGCAAACATTTAGCTAATCTGCTAAAGGGGGGAGTCGCCATTTCTTTACAATAATCAATAATGAAAAATCCACATCAATAGGGTTGTCCGTTTTCTCGATGCAGCACTATAGTGCAACATACACAGCACCTGGGGTGTCAAGAGTGAACAGGTCTTTCTTTGTTCCTTAAGATGTTATCTGTGTCAACCTCTTCCGAGAATGCTGATGCGTTAGGATTTCCTTGTGTTTCTTAATAGCATTGGTGTCTGTACACTTCTTTGTCAATTCTGTCAAGATGATAACTGCTTCATAAACAGACGATATTTTTGTTTAGTCATTAGTGTTAAGTGTGTCTGAAACTACAGTGCCCTTCTGTTTTTTTTTCTTCAGGCTCTACAGAGTTTTGTGTGTTGTTCTTTTGAGCGACAATTATTCCAGAGGTTTCAGGTTTACTTGTTTTGTCCTGCAGTGAGTTAACAGCTTTAGAGAGTTCATGTTTATTTGCTATGTCCTGCTGTTCGTCAACTGCTTCAGAGACGTCAGCCTCATTTGTTATGTTTCAGTAGATCCTGGACCTGCCCGGCCGCGCCCAAAATGGCGCCGGTGTAAATGGGACTCGTAACTGCTTGTTGTGTACTGGTTGCCCAACCTTGATATCACGAGATACATATGCAGTTTTGAAGCACATGGCGGAGGCTTGTCTGCTGTAGTGGGGCGCCCCTTTATCGTTTCAGTCGCCATTCCGCCCGCTTTTGCTACACTGTGCCTTTTCCGCCATTCAGCTGTTTAGCGCCCGCTCTTACGGCTACAGCGTCTCGCTCACCATGTAGTTGAGTTGCTTCCACTCTTGCGGTGCAGCGATAGGCGGCTTCCACAGGACTCTTAAAATGGCGGCCGGCTCTTCGGATTTGGGCCTGGTCCAGTAAAATGGCCCTGGGACCCTTGGAACTCGGACGCTTGTCTGCCAGGGCTTGGGTTCCATTCTCGAAAGCGTCCCCTCAGCCTTGAAGATTGTACAAAAGTCTTGGGGGCCGTCGACTCCCGCAGGCTTCCGGTGGGGAGCGGCTGCCATGATTGCTTGCGGAATGGCCACGACGGAGCTACGAGATGGTGGTGCTCTCATGGTGACGCCAGCTTCAGTCTGAAACATCCAGAAACAAGGTGGGGCTTTCATCATTTGGGAAAAAAAATGTTTTAATCCAATGAAAAGTGTTATTTTTAGGTCACATGACCTAGTCTTACATAATTAGGAAAAGAAAAGTAAAATGAACCAATGAAAAGTTTTATTAACAAGTCACATGACCTGTTATGCTTACGTTACGCGCTGCACGGCGCTCTGGATCGTTTCCGGGAAGCTGCGCCTTGCGCACCGGAGCACTTCCGGGTGCGCTAACGCGTCGCGTCATATGACGCATTACGCGACAATGCAGGTCCAGAATATAGTCAAAATGTCTCCACCAACCAGCGGTCGGAATACAACCGCTTTCAGCAGACCAAAAAGTTCGGTTAAATCTAAAGAGCGGGAGCAACTCAACTACATGGTGAGCGAGACGTTGTAGTCGCAAGAGCGGGCGGTAAACAGCTGAATGGCGGAAGAGGCACAGAGTACCAAAAGCGGGCGGAATGGCAACTAAAACGGTAAAGGGGCGCCCCGCGACAGCGTGTCTTCAGGTCAAACGGATTGTGGGACAAGGTCCAGAATGGAAGATTCTTCAAAAGGGAAAAAATTCCGCCGGACCCCGGGAACCGGCCGCCTATCCCGGGGGCGATCTCAGGCCTCACCAGGGCAACACGACTTGGGGAGGGGGCAGGAGCCAAGCGCCCCCTCTCAGTCCGCGCCATCTCACCGCCCCTCGGGGGCCTCCGTCAAGCGGTTTAGGGAGGCACCGTATCACATTGTTTTCCAATGCAGTCAGGTCCACAAATGGACCCCACTTACTTTGAATAGTGAAGCTGCAGCAGGTGCAACTAAGGTTTAAACAGTGTTACAAGAGCTGCTTAGAACTCTGAAGTATGGCACTCAACAACCAGGACTTATGCCATTTGTGTAAGGCAGTGACATGGAAGCAACTCAGGGACAAAAAGCATGAACGAACATTCACGTATGAAAATCTTATTTGGGGAAGGGGTAGAATCCAAACGCCCCCTGCCAGTTCGCGCCACTACACCGTATGTGGAAAATCTGAAGCCATTGTTCTACAAACTCTCAACGCTTGCTATCAGTGCATGAGTTTCATGCTCGATCGATTGAGCTAGCCGGATCGGGCAATAAAAAGTATAAAATAGTTATGTAAATAGTTATTTAATAAAATGTTTTACTCTGTTTCTTTGCTGGTGTGTTGTGTATATTTATAATATTTGCATAGGGTTTGTCGTTATTTTGGGCGGTGTGGGTGGCGGAGTCGAGCTGTCTTGCAGCCCTCATGGTGTGGAGCTCAGTTCATTTCACTATTTTCGTATTTCTCATGAAGGGTTGTTCCTAATGTTTGTATTTTACCGAGGTCAAAAAGAGATCGAATTAGTGGTCTACTGATTTTGCTCGATTACTTTTATTTTTTTACACGATTTTTCACTATCTGCAAAGACTAAACAGAGTATTGCGACTTTGTGCTTGTTTGAAAATAGAGAATGATCCAAAGAGAACCAATTGTAAAACAGTAAATGCTTGGATAATAATCAATCAAATGGAGAGACAAGCAGGTACGACGGATTACAACAGGGGTAAAGGTCTGCGTTAACTACCGTTCACTATCTGCAAAGAGAGAGTACTACTAAGAGAAAAGAGGGGAGTGGGGGGGGGCAGCGTTCAAAGCACATCAGCGTGCATAAACACGAAAACGTTTTTACCTATCACGTACTTGACATTTGACAGCTTTTGATATTTGCTATTAAAAAACCATTGAAATTCACAGAAAAAACCATAGGTTATAGTCGATATATAGTTAGGAATTTGCATTTACAAAACCTTGAAAATTCAATGAAAAAACCATTGGTTTTAGGCCATATATAGTTAGGGATTTGCATTTACAAAACCTTATTTTACTCGCATAAAACCATTGAAATTCCATATATAGTTAGAAGCGCTAACTATATATCGTGCACCCGCAATCCACTGCTGATGATGTCACATATTACATCATTCATGACATGGTTAGTGACATCACTGATGACATCACTGATGACATCTCAAATGACATCACTGATGACATCACTGATAACATCTCATTTGACATGACTGATCACATCACTGATGATATCATTCATGTGATAATACCATGAACCTCTTCAGACTCTAATATAACCTTAGATACAATCAGTGTAAACAGACAGTCACAGACTGTCACTCATCCATGGAGTTACTCACACACCTAGTCAGTTATGCCAAAAATCAATCACACCTCCATTTTCTCAACTATACAGTTATACACACCTTACTTATTCAAACATATACTAACACATATTTACTTTACTCTCTTATACAATCTCTGATACATGTTCACAATGATCCATACAGCCCCTCACACATTCACTGGCTCTTATGCACAGTTATTTATAGATGTCAACTCTCACATGTACTGTGTTTTACATATGTACTTAATTTGACATGTAGCACTGAGATATCCATTCACTCACCAATACACTCATGCACAGTCAACCGCCCATACAGCTATTTCCACATGCACTTTTGAATCTATACATATAGTGAATCAACTACTCACACATCTATGTACAGAGTCACACACCTCCCAGCCACCCATACACACACACTCAGTTACCCATACAAATACTTGGACAACCAATCAATAACCCATACAGTTACTCATATAGCTACTGATCAACATATGCAGCAGTTTGTAGAACAACAGATATAATGATGCACAAATTAAAACAGTTTAGTCACTAACCCATGCACTCAGTGAGACACATTTAATCACTCACTCAATCAGTCAGTCATGCACCTAGTAAATACTTCATCCAGACACTTATATATCCACTCATTCTTCAATATGTAAAACATATTTTAACTTTACAGAAACATACACTCACTGGATGTTGTAATCAGTGATGTCATCAGTGATGTCATTTGAGATGTCATCAGCGATGTCATCAGTGATGTCACTAACCATGTCATGAATGATGTAATATGTGACATCATCAGCAGTGGATTGCGGGTGCGCGATATATAGTTAGCGCTTCTAACTATATATGGAATTTCAATGGTTTTATGCGAGTAAAATAAGGTTTTCTAAATGCAAATCCCTAACTATATATGGCCTAAAACCAATGGTTTTTTCATTGAATTTTCAAGGTTTTGTAAATGCAAATTCCTAACTATATATCGACTATAACCTATGGTTTTTTCTGTGAATATATATATATATATATATATATATATATATATATATATATATATATATATATATATATATATATATATATATATATATATATATATATATATATATATATATATATATATATATATATATATATATATTCAATGAAAAAACCATTGGTTATAGAACATATATAGTTAGGAATTTGCATTTACAAAACCTTATTTTACTCGCATAAAACCATTGAAATTCCATATATAGTTAGATGCGCTAACTATATATCGCGCACCCGCAATCCACTGCTGATGATGTCACATATTACATCATTCATGACATGGTCAGTGACATCACTGATGACATCACTGAGGACATCATCCAGTGACTGTGTGTTTCTGTAAAGTTTAAATATGTTTTACATATTGAAGAATGAGTAGATGTAGAAGTGTCTGGATGAAGGATTTAGTAGGTGCGTGACTGACTGTATGAGTGAGTGATCAAATGTGTCTCACTAAGTGCATGGGTTAGTGACTAAACTGTCTTAATTTGTGCATCATTATGTCTGTTGTTCTGTAAACTGCTGCATGTGTTGATCAGTAGCTATATGAGTAACTATATGGGTTATTGATTGATTGTCGAAGTATTTGTATGGGAGACTGAGTGTGTGTGTGGCTGGCTGGGAGATGTATGACTCTGTGGAGATCAATGTGTTCTTGTATCAATGATTGTATAAGAGAGTAAGTATGTGTTAGTATATGTTTGAAAATGTAAGGTACTCTATGTTTAACTGTATTGATTAGAAAATGGAAGTGTGATTGATTCTTTACAGGACTGACTAGGTGTGTGAGTAACTCCATGGATGAATGGCAGAGTGTGAGTGTCTGTATAGGTGTATGAGTGCATATGATAGTGTTGTAAAGATGAGTGATTGTATGTATGAATGATTGTATGGGTGAATGAGTGAATCTGTTTGTAGACATTGGAATCAGTGAGTGTGTATGTAGTAACTAGTATTGGTGTGTCAATGGTTTAAAAAATTATATTCTGTATTTTACACTGGATGTAACAGAGGTTATATTAAAGTGTGAGGAGATGCATTGTATTGTCTCATGAATGATATCATCAGTGATGTCATCAGTGATGTCATTTGAGATGTCATCAGTGATGTCATCAGTGATGTCATTTGAGATGTTATCAGTGATGTCATTTGAGATGTCACCAGTGATGTCATCTGTGATGTCATTTGAGATGTCATCAGTGATGTCATCAGTGATGTCACTGACCATGTCATGAATGATGTAATATGTGACATCATCAGCAGTGGATTGCGGGTGCGCGATATATAGTTAGCGCATCTAACTATATATGGAATTTCAATGGTTTTATGCGAGTAAAATAAGGTTTTGTAAATGCAAATTCCTAACTATATATGTTCTATAACCAATGGTTTTTTCATTGAATTTTCAAGGTTTTGTAAATGCAAATTCCTAACTATATATGGACTATAACCTATGGTTTTTTCTGTGAATTTCATTGGTTTTTTAAAAGCTAACATCTGTAGCTGTAAAATGCATTCTACTTTAAAACCCAAAATATATTTTAGATGTTTATTGATAATTTTAATTGAAATATTTTTTTTCTTTGCTTCCGGTAAGCGAACCGGGAAGCTTTCCGTTAGCTCATCTTGATGCCGCGATCTAGTACGCGAACCGGTAAACGTTACGTTAGCGGAACTGTGACGCGTCGCGGAAGCGCGACGTATCATTGTCGCGAATGCGTCTTATGACGCGCCGCTTTAGCGCTCCCGAAAGTGCTCGGGACCGCGAACCGGAAACGATGCGGGACGCGGCGCGCACCGCGTAACGTGAGCGGAACAAGTCATGTGACTTGTTTATCAAAGTTTTCATTGGTTCATTTCACTTTTGGTTTCCAAATGATGTATGACTAGGTCATGTGACCTAAAAATAACACTTTTCATTGGTTCCGAACTTTTGCTTTTCCAAAATCACGTAAACCCCTTCTTCTTTCCTCACTCTGACTTTCATCTTGGTGAGAGAAAGACCATTTTCCATTTTGATTGCAATGGCTTCTATCTTTGCTTCAGCTGGTGGACCCCCACCACCACCTCAACCTCCTCATGACAAGAGAGGACCACCATCTCAATTCATCTCAAACAGAGAGGAGGAAGAAGACGACTTAGAAGAAGAGGACACTGATGAACCTGAATTTATTCAGGAGTTGCCCCGTGTTTCCGGAAGGAAAACAAGTTTCATTTGGCAATTTTTCTCAATTCCTCGAGGGGAGAAGAAGGTTAATGCCAAATATGCCACCTGCCTAATTTGCAAAAAAAGATTATCTCGAGGCACAGAGAAAAAGTATAGTATGGGCAACTATACTATGCATCGCCATATGGTCAGGTGGCATCCATTAAATTACAGCCTGGCAGAGTTAAGGGATCTGCAAGATAATCCCCCGACAACTCCTGTGGCCAAATCAACTTCTAATATAAATTTGACTGTAAGAGAGGCACAGGAAACTGTGCCAAACATACAGCCAAACTTCAAGCACATGAAGTTAACGTGCATACATTGTGGTGCTATGCTCTCATGTGGCAACATGAGCGTAAACTTAATAAACTTGGTGTTTGATAACCATAACTGGCCTAACCCACCCAAGCAGTAATTTTTTCTTTGCTCCTGTTGAGCCCTTTTCGATGCCTGTTTTTTTGTTGTTTCCCCTCCATGAAAAACACAAAAAAAACATAAAACTGTTCTAAAAATACAAAAAAAACAAAAAATGTTCAGAAAAAAAAAATAAATAAATAAAACAACAAAAACATTAAAAAAAAGTTCTTTTCAGAACTACCTCCCCTTTCAAATAAAATTGCTAGAATGTTTAACACTCTAGCAAGCTCTATTTCTTTTGGTTCGCTTCAAGTTCGCTGCCCGGTTCGCGAACTTGAAGCGAACCAAAAAAATATTTTTTTTAAAAAAAGAAGAGTTAGTATAAGGGAAGTAAACAGAGAGTAATGTAAAAAGAAAGACAGCTATAGAGAGTAAATCAGAGATAGTGTTTAATAGATCTATTTATTAATTCAGGATGACGATAAGGTGTGATGTCTCGTGAGGTTTGTTTAAGGTGAGACCTACTCAGGGTTACAGATCAATTTTACACTTGTTGAAGAATACAGAGCAGATAAAGCATGTGAAGGCCTACCAATGAAGTAAATCATGTCCTCTTATTACATCATTCATGACATGGTCAGTGACATCATCAGCAGTGCATTGCGGGTAAAAAGAGTAGAAAACATTTACCTTATAATTCTTGTTACCTTTTTTAAATATTTTTTCATACTTTCAATCTGTAAAAGAGAAAACAAACATTTCCAAAAATATTACTACATGTATTTAAAAATTACAAGAGAAAAGGGAAAAGGTTCAAGAAGAAACACTTTTTCAACAATTTTGACATTTACAGAAGCCTCTGCTTCTCTACGTCCCCTACACAATCCTAAAGATATATATTTTAAATAAACAGTATCTTCATGCTGATGAACTGAGACCTATTTTGGAACATGGTACTTCTTTTGCACTGCTGATGTCTCACAATAGTGATGCAATAGCAGCGCAAAAAAGATGTAAAGCCATCATAAAATTGTCTCTAATATTTTAAATGATAGTTTCAGGATGCAAATAAGATGTGTGCTTTGAAGAGCTTTCTTTGAGGTGAGGCCTATTCCTTTTTTTAAAAAAAACAGTACCCGGAAATACAGCACTATAAGCATTAAAATTGACACTTACAGAAGACTCAGTTTTTCCATATCTACCTCACATTTCTAAATGTATATCATAAGTACAAACAGAAGAACATTAATTATACATGTTATATGGTTTATTTTTGCTGTTCTCAGAATGTATCAAATTTCACTTAAATCAGTGACTTGAACGTATTCATCATGTAACAGCGGGGAAAAAAAAAAAACAATCAAAATGACTGTGTTTAAAAAACCCATACAACCTAAGAAATCTGATTTCAAAACTCCTTAAAATTAACTTACTTTCAATGACGTCGAAGGATCTCCTATGAACAGCATTCACTCTGTTGTGCTATAAATATTTTCAGCCCGCCACTTTCTGAAAGAAAACCTCCATCGATACGAAAAATATGTTACATAGAAGAAAAGACTTCTCTCATTCTATCACATGTTTCCACTAGGCCAAATCATGTTGCCGCGATTCGCTACTCTTGTAATTCTTCCAATCAAATCCCGACATTTTCTATTTTCGCAACTTTCAAAAAGAATACATTTAAGATTATTTTCACAATCCTGGACTACTAATATCTTACCCTTCTTTGTCACTCATGTTCTCCTTTTCCTATGACACTGATACTGCTTACTATGAAGCAGACTTACTAGCATCAGGTTTATATAGTTGGATTTTTAAATTGACATTATAATTAAAAGTTTTGGACCAATAATCTAGACAGCATTGCAGACTTACATTCCCTCTACTTCATGAACCTTTTGCAATTCTTCACAGGAAATCCCGAGATTCTTTCATTAAAAGTTTGGTTTTAAAAACACCAGGTAAGAATTTTTAAGGTCAAACGGCAATTTTTTTTTGAAAGTTACAACGGAATCATTGCAGAATGACCAGCCGTTTCGAGACTTTAAATAAGCTGTATAATGTCCTGATGTTGTTGAAGGACCATCGTGATAGATAATTGCTACAGTTACAAAAGTCCTTCCTGATATTGAAAGCTGAGAAGCCACAATTTTTTTTATTAAAGTTGACAATTTTGATCCATCAGGCCTACATCGTTGAATCATTAAAATGACATACTGTCCATATCTACGTATAAATAATGTTGACATCATTTCAGATTTACATTGGCTACACTCCATGTTGTGATCCGCTGCATTTACTAGCTTATTAAAGGAGACTGATTTACTGTCTGGCAAAGTTAAATATATAAATCTTTCTGAGTCTACACTAGTAGTACTTGATACCCTACAATTCTCGCAGTCATGCTGCCATTGATAAGAAAGCCCAAACAGGTGATCTACATCTACACCCTCATCTTGCAATACATCAAGCATATACATTAAAAACTCCTGACAATCTTGCTGATTATTTTCAGAGAAGTCTGTTTGCCCTGAACATTCATCTAACAGATAACGAACTTCAGACACACTTTCTACTTTTGTTCGATCACTGCTACATTTCTCGAAAACAGAATTCAATAAACAGCATAAAATTTGTTCTGAATTCAACAGAATCTGTTCTTTTAAACTCTCTAGTGAAAAGAGAACATTAACCACTACATTTGCATAGCAGTTGACACCAGAACTGTTTTCAAATTGAAAACCGACAACATCTTCAACAGAATCCACTTTCTTTCTGCTAACAATTTTCGGTTCATTGACTTTTAGTCTTTTTGCAACAACCTCCCTACTATTACTGATATTTTTACGTTTGCGGCCTACCACACGTTTCTCAAACAAAGGATATTGAGGCAAATGTGGCGCATACTCTCTTCTTAACCTATTGTATTCCTTAACACAATCTAGATCCGCACAAATGTTTGTGACATCACAGTCAATCAAGTACAATCCTGATAAAGTTCTTACTCGTGACAATGCCACATATGCCATACCCTCCTTGAACACAGAACTGCCAATATTCACCAATGCACTGTCTACACTTAAACCTTGCGATTTATGAATTGTTACCGCATATGCCAAGCAAACAGGAAACTGTTTACGGCGAACATATAAGTCTTTAACAAGCAAAAACCTAGCAGAACAACGACCAATTAGCTGTACTTCCTCAATGCCATCAAATTTAATTTTTAAAAATTCCATTCCATCTCTATTTCTGTACTTCTCAAAATCAACAACATTACCCATTGATCCATTTACCAGACCTCTTTCAACATGTAAATTTCTTCTCAAAATGATTCGGCAATTTAAACACACATTCAAAGTCTTTTCAAAACCCGCTGTTTTAGATATAGTCTTCTCTAATGAATCCAATTTTGATTTCAAATTTTCTGACAAAATAATTGTTGATCCCATGTGCTCTATTTTGTCAATAGCTTCAAGTTTCACAATCTCTTGCTTTTCTAAATTCAACATTTTGTTGTTGAAGATGGCACATTCTGCAAGAGTTGGCATCAAACATATTCCGGATTTCTTCTCAGTAATTTTCTGAAAAATATTCTCAGCCACAATCTCTTGTTCGGGATATAAATTTGAAAGTAATCGTGCATTCAAAGCTTCTTTTCCATGCTCGGTCACTTTTCCAATTCTAATATCTTGTAGAATATTCTTGTAATCTTCATCTTTTGCCTGACGCATATTTTCATGCAGTTCAGCATAATTGAAGTTTAACCATATATTGACGTTGCCAATGCTCCCTAGGCACTTCCTGGTATCTTCATGCGTGAGTATTTTGAACACAGGTTCTCCTTTTACTGGTGTCAGCTGCAGAAGATCTCCGAAAACAATGATGTGTTTGCCACCAAATAACACATCATATTCAGTTTTAAGTACTTCTTGCATTCTCAAATGCACAAAGGCAAGCATGACATTGGAAACCATGCTTACTTCGTCAATGATAAGTAGTTTCATTTTCCTCAAGACTCTTGAAACTTCACAGCAAGCATCCCCAGATAACTTGTGATATTGTAATTTGTTGTCATGCTCCACCGGCAGCATCAGTAGACGATGCAAAGTAATACCTTTAATGTTATGTGCTGCAAGTCCAGTAGGAGCGGTGACAACACAAGACAGCGATGACTCAGTCCTTTCCTGCAGATAGCATGAAATTGCTTTAATGAGGAAACTTTTTCCAGTTCCCGCTTCTCCACTCACATACAGTAGGACAGGCTTCAACGATGTACATGAGCACTCTTTCTTCTCATGACTTAATCCATGCTCAATTTGCTTGGTAACTTCATCATATATTTTCCTCTGCTCAACGTTGAGTTGTTTTTCCAAGTCTTCTAAGTTAACTGAATCCTCCTGAGCATGTGCCATGGCTCTTTCCACTTCATTCATAGCAGTGGCAGCTTCATTTTCGATAATAGGTCCTCCAAGTGGATCTTGACTCAATGAAACAGAACTCTGACTGTCCTGAGAACTGTCTCTGGCAATCTCGGCTGCAATCGTTGCTTCCTGCTCAATTTCCAAAGTTAGCATTTCTTGATATTTGGGAAAAGCAGGACATTCTATGCTATCCTTAGCAGCAGTGAAAGAGTCTTTGTAACAGAGGAAATCTCCAAGCAGTTCCTCTTCTGCACGCCAAGGCTTGAAAAGTTGCAAAAGTGCTAAATAGAAAAACTCCTTTGTTTCTGAAGATTCGCCACTCAATTTTCGATGGTTTACTAATTGGCATTTTCTTTGCTTGACCAGGCATCCCTCACTTCCAATTACAGCATACACTCCTTTCTCAATATCTTCTTTGATGTTCCTCTTGAATATATAATTTTGTAGAACCTCATATAGACAAACATTCTCAAGGTAACTGCTTCGATTTGGATAATATGTATCCAACATGTTGGTCTTCAAAATGTCGGTACTGTTTGGTTCCTTTTCTGCCAAATATTCAATTTCCCGGACAGGTTTTAGAACCCGATTTCGCGTTGCAGCAAGACCAAGACTCGCCCAAACAATACTCCTGGATTTGGCATAGAGACTTGCTGAAGACAATCGATCTGAACATTCGTAAGCTCCGATTTCTCGATGCGACAACATCTTCAGACTGAAACTGTACAACTTCTTGCTGAGGCTCTTTTCATGGGAAATGTCCTCCCACATATCCTTCAGTTCTGTCTTTTCTTTTTTGGTGATATAAGATGTCACATACCGAGCCACAGCCATACAGTTGTCAGCCACAAACTGTATATCCATGTTAGCATTCCACATGGACAAAATCACTGGGTTGTAGTCGTTGATGTACTTGGACTCTTCGTTCCTTTTCAAATTGTATGTATTTTTGGGTGATTTCCTCGTCACATTATGTCGCAGTGAAGACATCAAACTGTTCACTTTTCCTTTAGAAATCACCGGTCGTGGAAAGTTGAAACGACATTTGGTGTAGAACTTGTCCTTGTTTCTGAATTTACGACGACAGTACTTTCCACAACGATGGCTTTGGAAACGTAGAACTTGTTCTCTTAGGCTTTTCTTCTCCGTTGCGTTTGGAACAGCACACGTAGAATACTGTTCTATGAAATTCATCACTAAGTCATCCGGATCTGTTCCAAATTTAGGTGCATCCTTGATCCACAACAACATATGTATATGAGGAGCACCTCTTGCTTGGTACTCCTTTCTCCAGAAGAAATCCAACACCTCTCCAAGAGGTGGATTCTTCTTATTTGTGATGAAAGACATCATAGCTTCAAATCTATGATTGAAGTACCTGCATACATTCACAGGATCCAAAGAACACAGTTCTCCAGGTGTCTTGAATTCAATGTTTTCAATATTTCCATTTGCCTCTCGTAGAAATTCAAGTAAGTCTTCCCAGCCATACTCGGCACAGCTCAGAGTGAGGAACCATGTCGGAGTTCCTAAGTTCCTCAGCATACATTTTAAATCACCATGACGACGGTACCAGTACTCATTAGTACCACGCTGACACGCCATGAGATTAATTAAGTGAAAATCCAAAATACTGTCTTGGACATTGACTTTATGCATAAAGTCCCTTGCCGAGATATTTCGCATCTGTATACCACTTTTTAAGATGTGGTTCACTGCATATGACAGTCCAGACAGATCGCTTTCAAACAGGAGATGAAACAAATAGGGAATGCATTGACGAAACCTAGGATCGTCTGCATACAATCGTAAAGTCCGGTATTCAGACGCAGGAATTTGATGAGGTCGCTCATCATATCTTCCTCCTCGACCTGTGGGAAATAGCTGTGGGAAACACCGAGCTTCCAAACTTTCCTCCCAAACACTAATGGGACTCCCTTTAGCTTGTTTCATTTGAAACAACTTAATAGCATTCCCCATGACTTCCTTGGAATGCAAAGGATGAACACTATAATGTTCATATATTTCTTCACTTTTAGAGGCTTCTACTTTCTCAATTTGGCCAGCACACAAATCGCTATCCTCTTCATCACTTACTTCCTCTTCTGCAACATATACATTCTTATAGTACTTATTATTTGTCTTCAAATACACTGTTGCCTTTTTGACTTTCCTAACATCCACTAAATCTTGCCATATTTTCTTATTCTTTGTCGGAACCCCATTAACTAAGATAACCAGAGGTTCCTCTTCCACTTTTTCTATTCCAATTGTGTTAATGTTTTTGTTCAAATCTAGAGGCAAATAAACAACTCTTCCCTTTAATCCTCTCTGTAAATCTGCTGGAGGCAACTTCCCTGTCTTTGGCTCCATTCTTACAATAGCCTGAAAGGGATGGATACTTTGAATCAAAATACATTCATAAGTATTTAAATCCTTCAATTCAGAAGGAATCTCAACCAATTCCAGATTATTATGAACTGCCCTAGCAGGCATCTGGTTTTGGTTTAATTTATTACAACAATAAGTACACACACGTTGATCCGATCCTAAATCAAAATAATTTTCTACCATCAAGTATGTGGCAAAATCCTTCCATTCACTATTATTTTCCCTTTCACTTTTTGCATATAAATCCACTACTTTAGTCTGATTCTTATAATAAGTGCGTCGACAACATACACAAGTGAAATTAGTCCTCTCACTTGATTTCATCTGAAAAGTGGCAATTTCCTTCTGAAAATTATCTGTACTGGAAACCTGTACATTATCTTCAACATTACCCTCTACTTCAGGGTCAATTTGAACATTCTCATCTTTACTACTAAAGTAACAAAACTCAATTTCTTCACAAATATTCTTCACATCTATTTCAGAACCATGCAAAAGAGCAGCACATAATTGTTTAAGCATAATTGCTGGACTCTTAGCATAATACAACATTCTCACTAATTTTCTCACTTTATTATGATGCACTGCTAGCATCCTGAAATGATGAAAAACACTCTGGCATACTCTCCTGGAAAGACAAGCCAGTGAATGACCACGCAAACCTGTCATTTGTCTCACTCTGCAAGGATCTAAATTTTGCAACAACTTCATTTTCTGCTTCAAACTTTTCTTATTAAATGTCCGTATAAAATCACAAAGCAAATTGATGGAAACCTGTCGCACACTGCAAATAGAACTACACTTCCAAATGTACACAGGACCCTTAGGACGTCTTCCTAAAACCTCATCACTTAGCACCTCTTCTGTCTCTGTTGTCACAAGTTTTTCTTTTTCAACTGGACAACCATCCTTCACTTCATAAGCTCGACCACTGGTGTCAACTGCAAACATCAAATCATTATCCTGAAAATAACTCTCCTCATTAAAAAATGCCTCAGAACTTGAACTATGCATCCATTCTCCGGAAAAAACTTCACAAAAGTTACTACGATTTACTACTCTCTTCCATCTACTGTTTGTTTTGAAATCAGAAATTACCTTGCTTAGTTTCCTAATTCTATTGATTACCAAAATAAACAACTTTCGCTTAATTTCAAAAGCATGATCAATAATTTTCTCTACATTTTTCTTCTTCTTATAAAATGCCGCTTTCTGTTGGCCTTTTTTAATATTTCTTAATAAATTAACTATTATCCTGTTACGGAACATTCGTTTTCGAATGTCCCTAAACTGTTGTTTCCTTCTACTATCATGCACAGAGTTATCTCTTCCTCTACCAATAACATTTTTGATGGGTCTTTCCTTTCCATTTAAATTACTCTTCTTTTTCTGAACTGAAACATTTTGGCGAAAAATACTTTTTTTACTAAAAATATTTTTTAAGAATGATTTTGTGCTCTTACCCGGAGCTTTCTTGGTGTTTTGATAAGTATTTGGGGAAGAGGACTGCTGCAATAAAACATCATCCTGCTGTCTTTGACGTTTTCTAGCCTTTCTAATTCTATTTTTCGTAGGCATTTTTCAAATTTAAAAAAGATCTGCAGTTGAATCTGTGGAAAAATATAATAAAAAATGTTATTAACCACTATTACCAAACAGTAAATGAATAACAGTCATCAAAAACTTAACGCTCTACTTATTATTTAACATAGAAAATCTTTTGCACCAGCATTGCATCACAAGGACATTTTCAGTCATTTCCTCTTGAATGCAGGTATACAATTGATTTATGTGCTGTGTTTAAAAACGATTTTTTGAAATCAATTACATTTCTGGATATGTACTGCTAGAGCTTTATAGGTTGCTTTGGGTCATATTTATAAGGCATATGAGTGTCTATAATGTTATTTTTCCTTTTTAAATGGAAAGCGTTCTTCATGGTGCAAGTTTCTTATAAATACGCTCCCACCTGCGAAACGGAACTTTGCGATGCGAAGCTGATTGCCTCCCTGGTGTCTGTCAACATTCTAAACAGACCGGAGCGGCCGCCATCTTATCTCTCGGTAGGATCGAGAGAGAAGAAGAGGTGAAAAACGAAGGGGGAATTTAATGAAAGGGGGCAAGGTATACCCCTCTTGACCCCCTAGGAATGTTGTTGGGGTTTTTAAAGGGTCCCGTGGGGAAAATAAAAAAAATATATTTTTCACGGTAGAAGCGCTTTCCGAACACCGAACTGGGCCGCAAACTGCTGGCGAAACGGGAATAGGTATAAGGGGGTGCGGGAGACCATTTTGTGCTTCGTTTTAATAAAATTACTAAGTATAAGGGGGTGCGGGAGACATATCCTAATCCCTTATATTTTCTGAGGGTGGCTGAGAAGGCTCATATATGTTGATACATGTGTTCCAGCGGCTGTGCGTGAGCTTTTTTTTTTCTTTGCTGCGTCACGTCTGTTAACGTTCGATTCGAAGGAAATCAGGAAGTGTTGACAACCAATTTGTCAGTGCGATAAAATATTTCGTTATAAATGAATCCTTATTGATAAACATTGTCTGCGCCATCTTGTCTTTTTTACAATGCCACAATTTTATCGTGCACGGTAGCCATTTTAGATGCCAGGCCGGTCCCAGGCTATCACCTAGCCCCAGCTGTAGAGAATCCACACATACCAACCCTCCCGATTCAGGCGTCAGACTACTGATTTCAGTGCTACTCTCCCGCCTCCCGATTCCTGCAACCAAAAACGCGGGGGTATATTACCAACCACTAGCGATAACTTCTTTAGAGACAAAAATTATCGCCGCACATCGGCGATTTTTATCGCAGATAAACCCTGCTATTAGCAAGGTTTATCGCAAATGCGATAAAAAACGGCCGCAATGCATGAATATCGCTGAAAAGTCAGCAATATTCATGCATTATCCAGCAAATGCTCTTAGCCATGTTATCCACCTCTCATTGGATAACATGGCTAAGAACTGCTCGCAAATGCGATAAGAAGCGGCCGCAATGCATCAATATTGCTGAAAAGTCAGCGATATTCATGCATTATCCAGCATATGCTTTTAGCCATGTTATCCACCTCCCATTGGATAACATGGCTAAGAACTGCTCATGGCCCCATGAGGAACGCTTTCCATTTAAAAAGGAAAAAATAACATTATAGAAAAGAATCGTTTTTAAACACAACATATAAATCAATTGTATACCTGCATTCAAGAGGAAATGACTGAAAATATCCTTGAGACACATGAAAGCGTTTTCTGGAATGCCCTAGCACCATTTTTTCGACATTATTAACATGGCTATGTAACTCCCATAATCAAAATCTAAATTTGCCAAGCGCAGGTGGGAGCGTATTTACAAGACACTTGCCCCATGAGGAATGCTTTCCATTTAAAAAGGAAAAATAACATCAAAGACACTCAAATGCCTTATAAATATGACCCAAAACAACCTATGAAGCTCTAGCAGTACATATGCAGAAATGTAATTGATTTCAAAAATTATTTTTATAAACAACATATCTGTTTCAGCTTACATAAGAGACCATGGACTGGGCTTCATATACAACAATAACTTGTATAACTGCATTCCAGAATGCTACACCGAATATGCAATTACAATTTCTCAAAGTAACAAAATCTATTTCTATATCACTACAGACAAAGCCACAGTTTAAAAACACAGCTTTCTTCATCATTTTCTCCTTAATTAATACTATTCTCTATCTATAAAGGACTCACACGGACGCCGTTTTCCTCGCTGCTGACGCCACTTTGCTGCCTGCCCACGGACCTTGAATTACACCTAGTGGAACCCGCTTCGCGGGTCCCACGTCGCTGGAAGGGGCATCCCGAGGCTGTGCTTTCTCCTCTGTTGCTGGGCGGTGAGTGTGTGACAGGGCTGCGAGCAGCAATCCGGACTCAGTATCCCAGGAGTCCCGGGTTGCCTTGGCCGTTTCCAGCTGGCCTGCTCTCCCTGACCGCCCCGCCCAGCCCCACCTGCTTCAAAAGCGGCAGTGTTTTCCCTCTGCCTTGGGACTCACACGGACGCCGTTTTCCTCGCTGCTGACGCCACTTTGCTGCCTGCCCACGGACCTTGAATTACACCTAGTGGAACCCGCTTCGCGGGTCCCACGTCGCTGGAAGGGGCATCCCGAGGCTGTGCTTTCTCCTCTGTTGCTGGGCGGTGAGTGTGTGACAGGGCTGCGAGCAGCAACCCGGACTCAGTATCCCAGGAGTCCCGGGTTGCCTTGGCCGTTTCCAGCTGGCCTGCTCTCCCTGACCGCCCCGCCCAGCCCCACCTGACCTGCAACGGCTCCTCCCCCTTACCTGCAGTCAGTACTTACTGAGCCAACTGCCCAGCTGCGCGGGAGCGCGCGGGAGGGCGCCGGGAGAAGCCCGGGACAAGGGCGGGACCGTCTGTGGCCGTCAGGGGCCGGAGGAGGCCGGGCTGGGCCTGACCTCCTTCTTAGTAGTCCGGAGGACATTGTTCATTACAGAATGGATATGGCAACAGAAGAAGAAACCCCGGGTAAAAAATCCAGATTACGTAATGGATCCCTGGAGAATTACTTTCCAAAGAAGAGCGAGGGAGAAAAGGATTCCATTCTAGCAGAGCGCAGGGCAGAGCGGCGTCGCTCTGTTGAGAATATGAAACACAGACCCCTCACTGATAGTCTACTTGAATTGACCCGGGAGGGTGATTCGAATGGCCTAAGTGAGGATAACGTAAGTCAAGATGGAGTCCCCCTACTGTTTCGTGACTTTGTAGCCACTCCTTGTCTGCCCTCGGATAATATTATAATTGTTTCTCCAACCCCTAGTGTTAGTCGGGTGGCTGACACATCTAAATCTAGGAAGCAGAAAGTTAATATTTTTCCTGTAGCCCAGACCCACCGCCCTCCCCCTAGTAAAAAAAGGAGGAAACAAAGGGCGGTATCAGGTAAAGCCAAAACATCGCACGCTGATTTTGGTAAAGGGATAAAAACTCCGATTACAACTGAGACTCCTCCAGTAGCAGAGCTGGATCACACACCACAGGTAGCCGTTCCACCGGTTCATTGTCCATCTTTAGCAACCACACTAGATGAGGCTCCTGATAACATCACTAGAGTCACCCCACCTATTACTTCACCAC
Organism: Lissotriton vulgaris; assembly: GCF_964263255.1. Lineage (NCBI taxonomy): Eukaryota > Metazoa > Chordata > Amphibia > Caudata > Salamandridae > Lissotriton > Lissotriton vulgaris. The sequence goes on along the minus strand of NC_141696.1, from coordinate 638,644,522 downwards.
TACTTCCCCCCACAGTGTCAGGGAACCTGGAATTTTTGTTAAGATCTCTCCTCCTACCCATTAATGAGTCTATTAAAAAGGTGGAAATTAGATTAACCATATTGGAAGCCGCCATAACTAGTATGTCTACCCACATCAAAAAAAAAGGAAGTGTGGCGGTGCATTCCACACCCCCTCCTACCACACCACAAAGGGAATCTAGAATTCCTCCTACCCCTGCTCCGACTAAGCAAACTCGCCAGCCTCCGGGTGGAGCCGTGCCCCCAACTCATAATACTCCGCCGCCTAAACAACCTAAACAACCTAAAGCACCAGCCATTGAGTTGGGAGCGGGCCCCTCCAAACCATCTTTAAAGGCCTCGACGAGCAACAATCAGAGTGCACACGGGGATGGTGGAAAAAGTAGAATACCTCATAAAAGGGTCCCACAAGTAGAGATTCCCCCAGAAGCTGTGCCCTACGTGGTGATTCTAACGGGGGTCCCGCAGTTAACTGAAAATAAGAAGGAGGGATTTGCCGACCTCAAAAACAAAATTATCCATTGGTTGCGGTTGCACAGGCCGATAGCACCTAACATAGATGGGGACATAGTTCATGTTAGACGGATCAACTGGCTGGGAAGTAGAACTAAAGATATCGAGGGGGACCTAGTGGTGGTCAATTTTAGAGACCCTCGGGCAGCTGATTACATCCTAAATTGGCCACCTGGGAATGGGGAAACCTGTGTTATCCCACGGGCTTTAACATACTTTTACCCCAGGTCAGAAGTTACCAACTCCAAATATTCAAACAGACCACAATCTTATAGGCCGCCCTTTATACCACCCTACATTAATAATCATCCCCAGTATGGGCATCAGTTCACTAGGGTGCCTGATTTACACTCTGCCTGGTCCATGGTCCCCCATAGACATATGCTGAACCAGGGTTGCAGTATGAACCACCTGAGACCCTTTACCCCGTTGGATACCTACAATCGGTTTTCCCAGCTGTCAGGGTTGGAAGACTGCGATTGAAGTTGGGGGCAAGGGGGGGGGGAAATGATAATGAATTTCCTGGGGATGAGGTTCCTCGTCCACCTTGGGGTAGCATTGGTACTGAAGAAGTTAGTCTATCTAGAGACCATATGGTGACCATCAATGACATAACTGAGGATTCTAGGTCAGCTGGGCCCGTGACGAGCATGGTTGGTTGCTTCGCAACCCCCATTTCATTGGCCCAGGAGGGGGGGAGCCCTTTGACTAGGGTGGTTAATGAGAGGTTGCCCAAGGTGGGTTACACTTCTATGCCTAGAGGAAGGCGGATAATAAACCTCCTTTCTTGGAATATTGCCGGGCTAAAGAGGAAGTTAGAAATCCCGGAGTGGCACACACTCATTGAGCAGTTTGATGTCTGCCTGTTTCAGGAGTCATGGAGTCTTGTTCCGCTACATAAATCGGGGTATACTACCCACTTTGTGCCCGCAGTAAGTAAGGGAAAGGGCAGACCATCGGGCGGTCTCATAGTTTGGATAAAAATAGATCTGAACTGGGTGGTTACAAGCCATATTGTGGAGTGTAACGATATACTCCACCTTTCGGCAAAAGGAGGGGAGGATGTCGTAAGGCTTGACCTTTTTAATGTTTATGCAAGAGGGACACAGGGTGACTCTCCCTCTTTGACCTTAACAGCCCTGGATTCGGCCTTAGCCAATTGCCCCTGCTCAGCTAAAATTCTTGTGGGGGGTGATTTCAATTGTACATTTGAACCCCTTCTCGGAGACGACCCCTTAGGAATCGAAGAGGAGGATTCAAAATGGTCCATTCCAACTCTTTCCCTGCCCCCTGTTAGGAAGTGGTCACCTAGGGCCATACAAATTAATGCACTGACAAGGGACCATAAATTAAGAGCCCTTAATGGTAGGACTATATCTGATCAGTCAGGGGCATTGACCTTTAATAGACTCTCAGGGCCGTCCCGAATCGATTACATCCTAATGGATGTTGGATTTTGGCCGGACCTGATTGATATGGAGGTCGTCCCAAGTCAGGATAGTGACCACAATCCCCTGTGTTGCAAGTTCAATTGGGGTGTTCTGAACGACAGGCGAGCGATTGCCACCTTAAAAACAACTAAAGAAGTTATCCCATTTAATAATAACCGTAAACTGAAATGGGATAAGGCTAAGCTTAATGAGGACGATATAGGAAGCATCAAAGCGATGGTTGAGGGTTTGTCTTCCAACTTAGAAATCTGGGTTGGTGAAAATCGGACCGCCAATCACCAACACCCCTCCCTTGACTCTGCCTATAAAACCACAATAGATCAAGTTGGCCAATTTTTTATCTCGAAGGGGAAAAGTAATAGGGCTCCTGCTATACCCTCTACTCTTAGCAAATCATGGTATAATGATCATTGTAAGAGCAAAAGGAAAAAATTGACAAATGCTCTGCTTTCGGGGGACCCTTCACTGGTTAGAGCGGCCAGGAAGGATTATCTGAAAGCATTATCATTGGCCAAACGGGAGTGGGAGGAACAGCATTGGCAGGATCTTTCCAATGCTGTGAGTAGTAGGAACCCAAACCTTTTTTGGGAACTGGTCAATAGATCTAGGCAGAGAAAATCGCAACCATTGGCTGATCATATAACTTGCCAGCAATGGGTTACACATTTTTCATCCCTATATGGAGACTCGGAAGAAACAACTAGTCCTGGGGAGAATAGCCTGGGTGAAGGGGATCCCGTAGATGATAATGTCCTTTTATTTTCAACAGGAGAAGTAGTGTTGGCGATTAGACACCTAACCCCTAGGAAAGCCGCTGGGCAGGATGGGATCCCTGGGGATCTGTTGATGGCGGAGCCAGAGGCCTTGGCTAAACTAATTGCGATTATAATGAATCTGATCACGAGGGGACACCAGGTTCCAGACTCCTGGAAAGGGGCTGAGGTAGTTACTGTGTACAAGAAGGGGGCGAGAGATGACCCTGCGAACTACAGACCCATCAGTTTGATAGACATAATCCAGAAAGTGGTCGGCAGGGTCATCATTTCAAGAGTAGGCGACTGGATAGAGGAGGCTAGTATCCTCTCCCACTTACAGGCGGGGTTCAGAAGGAAAGTTGGTACAATGGACCAGGTCTTTCGTCTCTTTGCCATCTATTGGAAGGCGGTTACTATCATGAAGGGCAGTTTGTATATGGCCTTCATCGATCTTAAAACTGCATTCGACCTGGTCCCTCGTACAAAACTTTGGGAAATTCTAGGAGAGATGGGTATCCCCAGTGGTCTTCTGAGCCTAATCGTAAAGCTGCACGAGGGGAACTATGCGAGGGTTAGATGGGGTTCCCAGGGGCAACTTACAGACAGGATCCCAGTGCGGAGAGGAGTACGTCAGGGCTGTGTCATGGCTCCGACCCTCTTCTCCCTATTCGTAAACGGAGTGGTTGACCATCTAAAGGGGGAGGAGTCGGATGCCCCATCCCTGGCGGGGGAGAGAATCCCCACACTTCTCTTCGCGGACGACACCCTATTAATTTCCAAATCCCCGGTGGGCTTACAAAAACTCTTGAATCGGTTTAGCTCCTTCTGCACTACCCGAGGCTTAACTATCAATACATCGAAAACCAAATTGATGGCTTTTGCACCCTCAAAAAGATTTAAAAATAATTTTGTGCTTAACAACGCCCCCCTCGAGCTGGTCGAGTCCTTTGACTATCTTGGTGTCCGGATTAACAGCCGCATGTCCTGGAAGGATCATCTTTCCAAAATGTTATTAAACCATCGAAGAGTATCCGGGGTGACGCTGAAGGAGATCCGTGAATCAACTAGTAAACCGGTCTCCCCAGCTATGACCATCTATGAGGGTCAGATTCTTCCTGCAGCACTTTATGGCTCCGAACTGTGGGGGTTTGAAGGGGTTTCTGACTTGATGAGAGCGGAAAACAACTTTTTTAGGAAAGTGGTAGCTCTTCCCACTTCCACCCCAATGATCCCTCTAAGATTAGATCTGGGCAGAAAAACAGTAAAGGACTTGGTGAGGCTACGCCCGTTGTTATTCTGGTCCCGACTAAGAAGAACCGAGGAGCTCGCAAAGTACGCAGAAGGGCTGGATGAACTACTACTACTGGATACTTGTAAAAAAATAGGATGGCTAAATAAACTGAAGGAATTGGCTTTCAGCTTGGGTCTAAAAGAGGCATGGGAGCTGCAATCACCACCACCCAAAGATGTTATAAAAAAACTATACTGGGACTGGGTACAGAGTAACGCTACGAGGTCTACGAATTTGGGCACTCTTACTGACCAATTTTTGTCAATTAAGTGTGTGCGTAAATTGGAACCCTTTCTCGACCTAATAACCAAACCATTGGATCGAGCGCTGTACCTAAAATTGCGATATGGGACGCTCCCGGTTCATGACTTTACGGTGAGATGGTTGAATACAGATGCCCGCTCGCGTGCATGCCCGGGCTGTGCGGCCCCTAAGGAATCGGTGGCTCACTTGTTTTTCGCCTGCCCAGCTTATAAAGGGGCGCGGAAATTCTGGTTGAAACCCGTCTGTAGGGAATTAGGGCTGAGGTGCCATAGCCAGGCACTACGTGTCCTCTCTACAGATTCTTCATCTGCCAGCATGATCTGTGGGGTGGCTAAATTTTTGGGAAGTGCGTGGATGACACGTTCCCGCTTACTGAAATTACAATTTGGAGGTTCCATTAGCTGAGGACGATTTTATTGCCAGGAAATTGACGAATGAGGTGTCCATGCTTCTACTGTATTTTATAATCTTTTATTGGTATTTGAAATGTCATGTATATGTATTCTTTTATGGTGATAAATTGCCGAATAAAGATATTCAAACACTATCTAAAATAAATAAATCTTTTCTCACCTTAGCAAATACTTTTTGAGTTTTGAAAACAGTCTCAGAAATACACCAAATTGTCTTCAGTAGAAGAAAAAGGATGCACTCCAGAGCCTGCAGCTATTGAAAGCACAGAAATACAGATATTCATTTCACATATCTCTCATATTAGCCAATCATAACTCTTCCCTCACTTTTTTCAAATCAAAACCCTTCCCCCCTCTGCCCTCTCTGCCTTTTTTCCATAGCAACCACCTCCTGGAAGACCTCTCATGTTTGCAAATTCACACAACAATGTTTCAATTGAACTCTGAACTCTCAGTGCACCTGCGTATCCAGTGCAATCTTTCATTAAAAGTTTCTTCCTTGACCATTCAAATTACATCTTTCAAAGAACACATCCATGCACCCTAACTTTCTGTTTTCAGAAATGGAAATACACCAATCACTGCTAATGAATCATTAGCATTGGAAATCCACAGTTTTTTTTCTTTACAAACTCCTACTGTTTCAACTGCCCTTTCATTACCACACTTCATCTGACTGCAGCACAACCTTCTCCCACCATGTTTAACGTCTGGATTGTTGGACATAGTTACATCCACTGGGCTCAAAGGTATGCTGAGAGCAGAAATTTACACAACCTCAATTTACAAGATGTGGAAATTAAGTGGTTGGGCCAAAGAGGATTAAAATGTCACCAATTGATACCATTGGTGAAAACCTTTATGCATTTGCCAAAACCTGACCTGTTAATTGTGCACTGTGGAGGTAATGATTTGGGCACTTTGACTGGGGTAGGTCTGGAAATGCTTTTAAAGGACACCTTTGAGCAATTAATGGCACTTTTTCCTCAAACTGCCTTGGTATATTCCAATATATGCCAAAGACAGAAATGGAGGTGGTCCAACCAATTTTGTCCACAAATTGAGAAGTCGAGGAAGCATGTAAACAAATCTGTTTCAGCTTTCATGAGAGACCATGGAATGGGCTCCCTGTACAACAATAACTTGCGTTACTACATGCAAGATATCTACAGAGGAGATGGAGTTCACTTCTCAGATGAGGGCAACAGAATTTTCATTCTGAATTTAAGAATGTGCATTGGTACCTACTTATAAGTACCTAAATGTACCATAAACCCAAAAGCTCTTCTCAGAGCTACCCTTCATCTAATCACTCACAATTATTATTTTTTTTCTAACTTTTTTCACTAATTTTCCACAAAATACGCTCCCCGGTTCGCTAACCGAAAGCTAACCTCGCGGAATTTTTTTAAAAAATGTTTTTTTCCCGCACATTTAAGCCTCCTCAGCCACCCTCAGAAAACCTAGGGGGTCAAGATAAGTCTACCGTGCCCCCTTCTACACATTCTGAACATTATTTGCCCTCCATCTTGTATCTTAATGCGACCGAAACACAAAATGGTGGACTCCCGTGACGCTTAAGGTTCGCTAACCGGGCCGCTTTCCAGAAAGCGGTCCTAAAAAAAGGTGGGAAAGTAATTAGCAGAAAAACGACTAGAGACACTCTCACCAAATATAGATTAGCTCATACTACATAACAATCCCTTTCATTCTCACAAATTTGATTGAAATTTCATTTAGCCATTTAGCCTGTAGACCTATCTAAATACCCTGAGGTAAATTACTTCACAAAACACATCTAAAATATTGGAATTGACAACCAATGAAAACTTTACTTTCATTTACATTTTTTATTACCTGACATTTGATTGGTTATATACCTGAATATATATAAAGGAAGAGAAGGAAACACAGCCATTTTCACTGCTACTTCCTGAACTACATTTCAAGAGCCTTTTCACCTCCCTGTAAAGTTATTTGATAATTTGTAAGTGGCACTTTAAATTAATTTGTATAAACGTTTATTGATAATTATTTACTGTCCCCCTGCTATAGTTATAGATACAGATAACCTCCTCTGTTACATTTATTGATTAACTTACACTTCTCTGCTATAATTATGAATTTACTTACTTTAACTTCACTGTTAAAAAAACAGAACTACATGTCTGAACTTAAACCCAACAGTGCCCTAACTCTTCTAATATAATTATTTTTTTATGCAATTTACAGCAAAAAAATGGAAGGGGAGCAAGAAAAAACTAATGTTTCCTTCGAGATTACATCCGAAGACATTGTAACTGAAGAAAATGTGGATGAAGATTTTATGGATCAATCTTTTGACGAACAATTTATTCAAACCTTACAAGAGACAGAAACATCCATGTTTGACGAGATACCAGATGATATAATGCTGGAAGTTTTAATGAACTATGAAAATAATAAATAAATTTTTTTAAAATCAAAATAAATAAATAAATAAAAAAACGAACAAAAACAACAAATAATTAACATACAGTATTAGAAAAGTCTATCATTCTTTTATCCTTAAAGTACGCTGCCCAGAACGCTTTCCGGTTCGCGAACTTGGCGCTTACCACGCAAAAAAAAAATATATATTTTTTTTTTTTGGGACCCTCCTAGGCCCTTTTAAAACCTCCACATAAAACTTAGGGGGTCAACGAGGATCTACTATGCCCCCTTATGGTAATTTCCCCCTTTGTTTTGGCCTCCTCTTGTCTCTCGATCCTACCGAGAGACAAGATGGCGGCCGCTCCGGACTGTTTAGAATGTTGACAGACACCGGAGGGCCAATCAGCTTCGCATCGCAAAGTTCCGATACGCGAAAAGTTCGCTAACCGGATCGCTGCCTGGAGCGCTGTTACAGATATATATCTTGATTTAAACGTTAATTTCTCAAAATCGACTGAAGCACATATATTGAGACCTAGCAAAGGCACATTGGGCTAACAGTCCCTACAATTTTGCCAAGTTTCGTGAAAATCCATTCAGCCGTTCGGGCTAAAAGTGAGTCCAACCGCCCTATGGAAATTAACATGGGAAAAACGCGTTTTGGGACCCCCCTTTTTTCTCGCCCCCCCTTGACGACCCCCCCCCAAATTTCCAGGAGCTGCTCAGAAACAAAATGTGCCATTTTCCTGAAAATTTCAGCCAATTCCGTCCACAAACGCCAAAGTTATTAGGCATAGAATTTTCAAAAATCCCATAGGGAAAAAATCCTAACTATATATACCTACTGGCGACCGCCAGTAGGTAATATATATATATATATATATATATATATTCACTGAACAAACCATAGGTTTCACACCAGTTATAGTTAGGAATTAGCATTTAAAAAACCTATTAAATTCACTTAAAAAACCATAGGTTTCACACCAGTTATAGTTAGATGGAAATTTTAATGACATAAAACCATTGAAATTCCACGTTATAGTTAGTTGGGCTCACTATAACTTGCGCGTGTAATGCACTGCTGATGACGTCACATATTACATCACTCATGACATGGTCAGTGACATCACTCATGACATCACTGATGACACCATCCAGTGAATGTGTGCCTTTCTGAAAAATAAATATGTTTTATATATGTATATGTAAAGGTCGATGGAAGAATAAATGTTTAAATAAGTGTCTTAATGGATGTTTTTTTTAAAAAAAATTGATTGGTTAACTGGCTTATTAAGTGTATCTTAGTGAATACATATATTAGCGAATATTGTTTAAATATTTAAAGGTTTGTATCAGTGTTTCACTTTGTGTATAAGTGGCTGCATGGGTTGGTGAGTAGCTACATGTGTGTGTATATGGGTTATTAGATGTTTTTTTTTAGTATCAGTATGAGTGTCTGTATGGTTTGGTGGGGGTATTACTTAGCACATACATGCATCAATGACTGACTCACTGTTTGTATGTGTTTGGAAGACGGCATATGTGCAGGACTGTATGGATGGATGAGTGTGTATATGTGTGTGTTAGTGAGTGAATGACTGTCTCACTAGTGTCTTTATCAGTAACTACATATGTTTTAATCTAGTATATGTGAGTATTGATGTATATAAGTGAGTATATTTGAGAGTGAGAGATTGAAAGAGTTCTTGTTTAAATAAGTATGTGTTTCTATAAGTGATTTTTTAAGAGAGTAAGTATGTGTAAGTTTCCTTAGAAGTAAGGTGGTAGTGTGTGTCTAGCTGTATATGCAAATAAATGGATGTTCAATAGTTTATTTGCATGTGTGAGTATGTGTGTGAGCAACTTTTGGAAGACTGTTGATGTGTTACAGGATGTATAGGTGTATCACTACATATGATGAGTGAGTATAAGTATGAGTGACTATATAGAACTGTTGGTGAATTAGTGGATGTGTATATAAATGGTGGAATTACTGAATTGGTTGTAGTAACTGGTATAGGTATCTCCACTTTTTTGAAAATGTTAGTTTCTATTTTTGAATATGTGTTTCAAGGGTTACTTTACAATGAAAGGAGGTCTGTCACTCTGTCACAAGGATGGTGTCATCAGTGATGTCATGAGTGATGTCACTGACTATGTCATGAGTGATGTAATATGTGACGTCATCAGCAGTGCATTACACGCGCAAGTTATAGTGAGTCCAACTAACTATAACGTGGAATTTCAATGGTTTTATGTCAGTAAAATTTCCAGCTAACTATAACTGGTGTGAAACCTATGGTTTTTTCAGTGAATTTAATAGGTTTTTTAAATGCTAATTCCTAACTGTAACTGGTGTGAAACCTATGGTTTTTTCAGTGAATTTCATAGGTTTTTTAAATGCTAATCCCTAACTATAACTGGTGTGAAACCTATGGTTTTTTCAGTGAATATATATGTATATTAATATAATACCTTTTTTTAAAGTATATTCATTTTTTTTTATGTTTCACCCTGGAGCGCTCCCGGTGCACGCCCCGGTGCGTGTAACGGGGCGCGTCCCTGGAGCGTACCAAAAAAAAATAAAAAAAAAAATAATGAAGGAGTGAGCATGAGCAAGGGGGACAGAGATAGTGGTGTAAAGAGAAAGAGAGCTAGAATGAAGAACACAGAGGGACTGTGTAATAGATAGTAAAACAGAGAAAAGGTATAAGTGGAAGTAACTGAGAAAAGAAAAATGAATAAGGGAGCAAAAGAAGAGAAGAAAGAGGAAGAAGACTAAAGCAGAGGTTCTGGGAGAATGTGAATGGGTGATGAAAGTAAAAGGAAGGAAAGTAAAGGATGGGGAATGACGGTAGTGACGGAACCAGAGAAAAGGAACAGCGGTAACGAAGGGAAAGAAAAGAGCAGCGAGTGTAAGTAAAGAGAAGTGAAACAGAGTGGATAAAAGTGAATAAGGGTAAGATACGGGGAGTGACAGAAAGAAAAAACAGAGAGAGTAAAGGAAGGAAGGATAGAAAGGGACTGAGTGAACCAGAAAAGAAAGGAAAGTGAGGGAGTGTGGGTGAGGAGGAAGACTGAAAGAAGTTGAATGTGTTAGGAAAGCGATCAGTGGTTAGCGATAGTCCGCAAACAAGAAATCAATGTCACGGTGTTGGATGAAATATGCACCCCGACTTAGAACTTCTGATCTTTAAAATCCATACCTCGAGCAAATATAGTAGAAAGGGCGCACTAGTATACCGCCCCCTTGGGCCATGCTCAAATGTATCGATTACTTTGATGGAAGCATTGGCACCCCATATATATGACAATTCTGACTTCCTTCTTTTAGGTGATTTTAACATTCACAGTGAGTTGGATTCTAACAGTGAAGCACAGACACTATTGTCAAACCTTGGCACATTGGGTCTAAGGCTTATTAACAGCAAACCTACCCATCAGGCAGGACATACGCTAGACCTAGTCCTAACAAATTCCCTGCAGGTTGAATGTAGATCCCCTTATCAAGTCGATTGGACTGACCATTTCATAATCGAATTTTACACTCCCACTCCTACCTCATATGATATCGGAAATACCACCCTAGCAAATAAAAGAAGACGATGGCTCAAATTGACCCATCAAGACTTCAATAATAAATTTGTATGCCCGACATTGGACGCTAATGAAAGCATTGGTAATGCCTTACATAAATACGAAGAAAATCTTCTCAAAACTATAGGCAGTATCGTTCCGCTAAAGATTTTTAAACCTAGACCAGCACACAAACAAGAAATCTGGTTTTCAGAGGGTCTTAGACTGCTCAAGCAGGCCGCAAGAAAACTAGAGAAAAACTGGAGGGCCTCTCGCCTTGAAAAAGACAAATAACTATATAAAAACTCCCTGAAAACATATCACAAAGCTATCCGGGCGGCGAGGAAAAATCCTATTGCATCCCAACTATAGGCAGCTGGTAATAACCCCAAATCACTTTACCAGATTTTAGAGACTTTTATCAAACCCACAGCCTGTGAAAGCTCAGAAGTGGCTTCACAGCAACTCTGTGATAATATCTCTCACTTTTTTAACCAAAAAATTGATGCAATTTACAGCAAAATCACGCTCTCGAACCAATATAATACTAATGAAAATGGCCTCATTGCAAATCTGGAAATAGAAAATCCCATTATGCACTCCCTCTCTGTCTTTCCCCCTGTCTCTATTGAGGAAGTAATAGGAAGTATCTCTCAGATAAAGAGTGGATCTCCAATGGATACTATTCCTGCAAGGGTCATGCCCATTCTAGCCACGGTTCTGGGACCTATCATCCAGAGACTAATTAACCTCTCACTGAGCACAGGTCAGGTTCCAAAAGGATGGAAAAAGGCCCTGGTAAAACCACTCAGAAAAAACACTGCTACTCCATGGGAGGAGCTAACCAACCTCAGACATATATCCCTGCTCCCGTTTTTAGGCAAAATTATTGAAAAACACGTAAATAGTAATTTGTCTAAATATATTGAATCTGCTGGAGTGCTGGACCAATCACAATCTGGTTTCAGGCCCAGACATAGGGGGTCATTACGATCGCGGACGGACTTGAGTCCGTCCGCGACCCCAGAGCATGAGGGAACGTCCGCATGGGCTGCGGCGTTCTCTCTGTGCAGATTAGGATGTGACCGCCTGGGTGGCGGTCACATCCTCCCTTTTAACATTGCGGCGGGTGGAGCTTCAAGCTGCACCCGCAGCAATGTTAAAAAGCATGCACAGCATTTGCGTGCACAAAGCGGCAGGCACCGCGCGGTGCCTGCTGCATTGTGCACACAAATGCAGGGGGGTACCATAGGTACCCCCCATGTGCACCCCCCACCCCCCACTACACCTAGGGGGCCCGCAATGGGCCCCCGCAGTGCAGTTACACATGCTTTTCCACGGCGGAAAAGCCGCCGCGGAAAAGCCGCTGCGGAAAAGCATGTTCAAAAGCACATCCTAATCTGGCTGACGGTGTCTGAGAGACACCGTCACCATTTTAGTGCTTTTCCGCCGCGGTTGTAAGCCAGCCGCGGCGGAAAAGCTGCGGACCTAAACCATGACCCACCAGCCATCCTAATGTGGCGGTGGGTCCTGGTGGGTCCGCAGAGGATTTTCCGCATCTTCCTGCCGGCGGTGGCTTCCGCCAGGTCGGAGGATGCGGAAAATCCTCCATCGTAATGGCCCCCTATAGTACGGAGACTTCCCTGATGTCAGTCGCAGACGATCTACACATGTACCAGGATAGGGGTCACTCTGTTATCCTGGTACTGTTGGATCTGTCTGCGGCGTTTGACACCGTCTCCCACTCCACCTTGACTACCAGGCTAGTTAACATCGGCCTGAAGCAGGAAGCCTTGGTATGGTTGAGGAGCTTTCTGACTGACCGCACCCAGCAAGTAGTTATGGGCACATACAGGTCAGAGGAAGTTGGAATCTCCAAGGGGGTGCCACAGGGCTCTTGTTTGAGCCCCACTCTCTTTAACATACATGTGGCACCCCTAGCTAACATCATGAGAAGATATGGTTCATCCCAATATCTTATGCGGATGATACGCAACTCCTCTTTCCTTTTAAGATCTTCACACATGAGGTCAGAAACTCCTTGTCCCAGGGCATGAAAGCAGTGGCACGATGGATGTCCTCCAACTACTTGCAGTGCAATGTGGCAAAGACCGAAGTCATGTTGTTTGGTGAGGCAAAACTGCTCTGGACCCCAGACTGGTGGCCACTAGATCTCGGCCCAGTGCCCAAACCTAAACAAACTGTCAAGAACCTGGGAGTCCGACTAGATCAGGAGCTCACTCTCAAACAACATGGCAACCAGGTGGTGGGAGCATGCTTTCATGTAATTGGTATGCTGCGGAAAATCTTCCCATTACTACCCGACACAACTAGGAAGACATTGGTTCAGGCGTCTGTCCTGAGTCGTCTGGACTATTGCAATGGCTTGCTCTTGTCTGCCAATGAGGGAGTTATAAATAAACTTCAGGTGGCCCAGAACACGGCTGCGCGCCTGGTCCTGAAAGCTCCTCCCCGCACACCATCTAAACCTCTACTGACAAAACTACACTGGCTATCTGTCAGACAGAGGGCCAAGTTTAAGGTATGCTGTACCATACATAAAGCTTGAATGGAAAGGGTCCTGCATACCTGACCACCAAGTTCATACATTATACTCCTACTCGGACACTTAGATCAAGTGAGCAAGGCCTTCTGTGTGTACCCAGAGCTAAGAAAGCTAGCCATGGAACGAAAACACTATCAATAGACGGACCATCTCTCTGGAACAGTCTCCCAATGTCCCTCAGGTTGTGTGTAAACCACCTTCCTTTCAGGAAAATGTTGAAGACCTTCCTGTTTAAACAGTAGACTAGAACTTCTGCAAAAGCCCTTCCTCTTAATTCTCTGTAGAAGCCAAAGGCGCGGAGATACTCCTCCGGGAGTGAAGCCAGCGCGGTACAAACTTGCAAATAAATAAATAAATAAAAGTAAGGAAAAGGGAAATAAACATGGAGGATAAGAATAAGTGAGGGAAGCAGATTAAGGAAACAGGGATGAGGTAGGGTGTGAGAAAAGTAGTGAGGTTAAAGCAAAGGGTGATGACAAACTACATTTTTTAGTCACACTTACCATATAATGAATGAAAACTTACTTGCATGTTTAAACTACACTTTATATCTGTGAAAGACAAAAGAAAAAAAAAGTTATAATTAGTCAAATATATATTTTAAAATAGAAGAAACAGGTCAAGAGGTAAAACATCAAAAAAAGTGTACTAAGAAATAAAGCAAGAGTGAAGGATACAGAAACGTAAATAAAGTAATGTAGAAAGACAAAAAAGAGGGAAAAAGAAATAGAAGGAGAACAAATTACTGAAGGTAAGTAAGATACTAAAAGAATGTGACATACCAAAACGAAATCAGGAAAGAGAAGTGGTAAAAGGAAAATGAGTGAAAGGGAAAGGAGTCTAAATGAGGATCTATTTACAAGAAAGAGGAATTGAAGATGACTGAGAGTGAGTGAAGGGTTTATTGAAGGGGAGTCACAGAGTGAAGGGATGAATGGAATGAGGTTAATATAGAACGATAGAGGAAAAAGGAGTGAGGAAGTAAGTACACAGAAAGACAAAGAGAAGGACTGAGTAAAGTGCAGTACAATGAGTGAAGAAAGGAAAAAGAGTAAAGGAGCAAAAGAAGGAAAGAGAGGGGAAGAGAACTAAAGCAGTGGTACTGAGAGAATGTGAGAAAGCTGATAAGTGGTGCAAGGGAGATAGGAAATGCAGACAGTTGAAATTGGATTGAGGAGTTGTGAAAGAAGTGGAGTAAAGGAACAGCGATGAAACAAAGTGAAAGAAAGGCAGTGTAAGTGAGTAAAGAGAGCTGAATAAGGGTGGAAAAAGGAAAATGAGTGTGAGACAATGGGAATACAATATAAATTACACAATGCAAACTATAGAATGACTTATACAATATGCTACATTGTTTATTTTTGCTGTTCTCAGAATATATTGAATTTCACTTAAAACAGTGAGTTCAAACTCTTCATCATATAACAGCCGGGAAAAAAACACAATCTAAAAGATTGTGTTTAAAAAAAAACATATAAACTTACAAATCGTATATGTACACTAATCTTTGATTCACTTACTTTTCCTTGAGGCCAAATAGTAGATAGTGAAGGTCCTTTTCGTAGGAAAATACTCTGCTGTTCTCTAAAACTTCCATTTCATCGACTTTCTATGAAAATAGATCTAAGAACATCTGAAATAATTCTCAACGTTTTCATTTTCCTCCTTGTGTTAAGTTATGACTTATTACTCGTACCTTGAACTTTCCTTACGACCAAATAGTGTCAGATATATGAGTATATTTTGAATTTTCTCTAATTAAACTCTGAAATTACAGTTTACCCGAAGTTTTCAAAGAAAAGCTCATATGACATTTTCACAATGTTTAAAAATTCATATTCTCTTTTTTGATCACTCATGTTCAACATTTCCTATAAAACTGATATCACTTACTATGAGATCCACTTACAGTACCTACATGAGATAAAACATTTTAAACATTAGACTAACTAACTAACTAACTACCTTTTATTAACTGCTCCCGTCTTCAAAGGCCAATTACCTTTACTAAAACTTTGGTTCTAAAAACACTAGGTAAGAATTTTTTAAGTAAAAAGGCAAACGTTGTTTAGAAGTCAAATGAGAATCATTGCAGTAACTCCAACCTTTTTGACAATTTAAGTAGCATGTATAATGTCCTGATGTTATCGAAGGACCGTCATGATAAATAATAGCTACAGTTCTAAATGTTCTTCCTGAAATTGATAACTGAGAAGCCACAAAATTTTTGATACAAGTTGTCAATTTAGTTCCATCAGGTCTACATCGTTGGAAAACTAAAATGACATACTGACCATAAGTTTGTATAAATAATGTGGACAGCATTGGACACTTACATTGGGTACACACCATATTATGATCAGCTGCTTTAACTAGATTATTAAATGACACTGATTTGCAGTCTGGTAAAGTCAAATATATAAATCTTTCAGTGTCTATTCTAGTAGTACTTGTTAAACTACAAATCATGCTGCCATTGACAAGAAAGGCTAAAAAGATTTTCTACATCTACACCTTCATCTTCCAAAACACCAAACATATACATTAAAAATTCCTGACAATCCTGCTGAATGTTCTGTGAAAATTTATCTTGACCAGAACACGTGTCTAAAATATTTCGAATTTCTGTTACACTCTCTATTTTTGCTCTATCACTGCTACATTTCTGAAACACAGAATTCAATAAACCGCAGAATCTTTGATCCCGATTTTCAACAATCTGTTCTTGTAAAGTTTTAAGAAAAAAACAACATTAACCACTACATTAGCATAGCAGTTGACACCAGAATTGTTTTCAAATTGAAATCCAACAACATCTTGAACAGAATGCTTTTTCTTTCTGCTTACAATTACAGTTTCATCTACTTTTTGTCTTTTTGCTACTACCTCACTGCAATTATTTTCATTTCTTCTTTTTTGGCCTACCACACGTTTTTCAAACAGAGGATATTGAGGCAAATGTGGAGCATACTCTCTTCTTAACCTATTGTATTCTTTAATACAATCTAGATCTGCACAAATCTTTGTCTCATCACACTCAATCAAGTACAATACTGGTCAAGTTCTGACTCGTGATAATGCTACATATGCCATACCTTCTTTAAACACAGAACTTCCAATGTTCACCAAAGCACTATCTACACTTAAACCTTGAGATTTATGAATTGTCACCGCATATGCCAAACAAACAGGAAACTGTTTTCGGCGAACATATAAGTCTTTTACAAGCAAAAATCTAGCAGAACAACGACTGATTTGTTGTACTTGCTCAATGCCATCAAATTTTATTTTTAAAAATTCAATTCCATCTCTATTTCTATAATTCACAAAATCAACAACATGACCCATTGCTCCATTTACCAGACCTCTTTCAACATTTAAATTCCTTCTCAAAATGATACCACAATTTAAACACACATTCAGAGTCTTTTCAAAACCAGCTGCTTTAGATATACTCTTCTCTAATGAATCCAATTTTGTTTTCAAATTTTCTGACAAAACAATTGTTGCACCCATATGCTCTATTTTATCTATTGCTTCCATTTTCACAATCTCTTCATTTTCTAACTTTAACATTTTGTTGTTGAAGATGGAACATTCTTGCAGAGTTGGCATCAAACATATCCCAGATTTCTTCTCAGTAATTTTTAAAAAAATATTCTCTGGAAGAATGTTTTCATTTGGATACAAATTTGAAATTAATCGAGCATGTAAAGCTTCTTTCCCAAGCTCACTTACTTTTCCGATTCTTACATCTTGTAGAATATTTTTATAATCTTCATCCTTTGCCTGTCGCATATTTTGAAGCAGTTCTGCATATTTAAAATTTAACCATATATTAACGTTTCCAATGCTTCCAAGCGACTTCCTGGTATCTTCATGCGTGAGCATTTTAAACACTGGTTGTCCTTTTACTGGAGTCAACTGCAGTAGATCTCCAAAAACAATAATGTGTTTTCCTCCAAATAACACATCATACTCTGTTCTAAGAATTTCTTGCATTCTCAAATGCACAAAAGCAAGCATTAGATATGAGACCATGCTTACTTCATCAATGATAAGAAGTTTCATTTTCTTCAGGACTCTGAAAACTTCAGAACACGCATCTCCAGATAGCTTGTTGTAATGCAATTTATTATCATGCTCAACTGGCAGCATCAGTAAACGATGTAGAGTAATCCCTTTAATGTTATGTGCTGCCAGTCCAGTTGGAGCGGTTACAACACAAGACAGCGGTGATTCAGTCCTTTTCTGCAAATAAGTTGCAATGGCTTTAATCAGAAAACTTTTTCCTGTTCCCGCTTCTCCACTTACGTACAGTCAGACAGGCTTAAATGATGTACATGAGCACTCTTTTTTCTCATGCCTGAATCCATGTTCTATCTGTTCTGTGACTTCGTCATATATTATTTTCTGCTCAACGTTTAGTTGCTTTACCAAATCTTCTAAGTTAACTACATCCTCTTGAGCTTGTTCCATAGCTCTTTCCACCTCATCCTTGGCAGTTGCAGCTTCATTTTGGATAATTGGTCCTCCTAGTGGATCCTGACTCAATGAAGTAGAACTCTGACTGTCTTGAGAACTGTCTCTAGCAATCTCTTCAGCAATTGTGGTTTCTTGCTCTATTTCTTCGTTCAACATTTGCAGATAATTTGGAAAAACAGGACATTCTATGGTATCCTTGGTTGCATTAAAAGAGTCTTCATAACTGAGAAAATCTCTAAGTAGTTCCTCTTCTGTACGCCATGGCTTAAAGAGTTGCAAAAGAGCTAATAGTAAAATTCTCTTTTGTCTGGAGATTCGCAACTCAATTTTCGATGATTAATCAAATGGCCTTTTCTCTGCTTCAGTAGACATCCTTCATACCCAATGACAGCATATTTTCTATTATTGATATCTTCTGTGATGTTCCTCTTATAACTGTAGTTTTGCAGAACTTCATACAAACAAGTGTTCTCAAGGTGAGTACTTCTATTTGGATAGTATGTATCCAACATGTTTGTCTTCAAAATATCTGTACTGTTTGGTTCTTTCTCCGCCAAATATTCAATTTCTTGTACAGATTTCAAAACTCGGTTTCGTGTTGCAGCAAGACCTAGACTCACCCAAATGATTGTTCTTGATTTGGCATAGAGACTTGCTGATGATAACCAATCAGAACATTTATATGCTCCAATTTCTCGATGCGACAACATCTTCAGACTGAAACTGTATAATTTTTTACTTATACTCTTTTCATGTGAAATGTCTTCCCACATTTCCTTCAGTTCAGTCTTTTCTTTTTTTGTGATGTAAGACGTCACATATGGAGCCACAGCAATAGAGTTGTCAGCAACGAACTGAATATGCATGTTAGCATTCCACAGGGATTAAATCACTGGGTTGTAGTCGTTGATGTACTTGGACTCTTCGTTTCTTTTTAAATTGTATGTATTTTTGGGTGATTTCCTTGCCACAGTATGTCACAGAGAAGACATCAAATTATTCACTCTTCCTTTAGAAAATGAGGAAATATAAATTTTATGGTCAAGAAATGTTCCCTACCGTGTACCCCACCGTCTCCATGTACCAGCTTAAAGTGCATGTAACTTCCCTCCTGTGCCAGCTATGAAGACGCAAATACATTTGCGTCCAACGTTAACATGTCCTCTTTCAGACCCACCCTGAATGGGTTGAATATTCTGTTCCTAAGTATGCCATGCCAATGTCTTTCTGTGGTGTACTTTACACGTTTTTCAGCTCTGGCGAAGTAGGCCTCTGAATTCTGCCATCGAGCCTTTTTCTGCCTTCTGACTCTGAACGCCTCAGCCTGGGCTGCCTCTGTACCCGTGACCTCTGCCTTACTCCCTGTGCGGCTAACGGCGCTTGGCTCAGCCTGCTGCCTGCCAACACTGTATTCAACCTTCGAATTATCTGTTCCGCTCCTCAAACATACATTCCTGCCTACCAGTTCAAGTAAACATCTTCCAGCTGCAGAGCAAAGGGCCCGGCCTCACTGTCTCCGTGCAAGTAATTCATAGCCTCTGTTACCATGGTAGGCCCATGCCCCCTCGCATCTCGTGCAGACACTTAGATGCTTATACACGCACTCACAGTCAGTATAGAATAGCCTCTGCCCAAGAGACCTTTTCCTCTAGATAATATGGTTCCCAAACATTAGATATCAGATATGATATAGGTACGAGTTGATCTGACATGCCAGACTTCTGTCTCTTTCCGCAAGTGTAAATGTCAAGTCCCCTGCACCCTCCAGTTCCACGTCATTCACGCGTCATGCAGCTGCGCGCGCATCCAGGCCTCAGATTTCTGCTGACATTGCCTAATTCTGCTACGTACCCACCTACTTGTGACACTTACATATGACGTTTCTATGTTCACGCCCAGTTCACGCCTTCTGATTACGTATTGCTAACACGTGTATGCTGTTATCCTGTTTCTCTCAGCTGTTACGCCTACTGTATTGGTATTCATTGTATGATTTAAGTATAAAAGTTATGTCTTGTCAATAAAGTATGCTCTATCCCTTCCTGCACCCCAGTGGTGGCAGGAACAAGATATCCGATCTGGTACCATGACCATTCCTTTATAAGGAATAAAACCCCTAAGAACTCTAACACCACGGACTCTGCCTCTTTCTTTCCGATTGAGTTATTTTTGTTAAAGTACTTACCTGCATAGAAATTAAGATGGTAAATCAAATATTTACCACATTATTTTGGCGCCCGAATAGGGACCCCTCCCCCACCCCACGCGCCGGTTGGTGCGTTGCAAGCTTTGCCCCCTGCCATCAGTCACGATGGAACTACGCGTACCCGCAGGATTTCCTGTTTCTCCCTCTGGCCCACGGAGGTGACAGAGACTGCGATCAGCACCCAGACGAGGCGGTGAGGAGTGCGGAGGATCCCGACCAGAGCCTAGCCAAAAGAAGCAAGGTCCGAGGTGTCAAGAGGCCCACCAGTTTCCGAAGTATCCACGTGTCGAGTCGAGTCCAGTCCGGTCCAGTCCAGTCGAGTTTTCCGAGGCCTTCCGATTCCGTGCTTCCCGGTGAGTACCATTGCTGGGACGTATCTAGACGGGTGCATTATTATGTATCCGGTAAAGACGGGTTTGGGTACACAAACACGGTCTGCACTGTTTTAGACAGTGTATCTGTACTGTTTAGCAGTACATCCAGTATCTAGGGTAGAGATATATGTTCAAAATGTTTTTCATGTGATTAATGTCGTGGTATGAGTGATTGTTTAATGTGCATTATTGTGTTTTTGTGTAATTAGCTGTGTTCAGAATAAGTAACCAGTACCAAGTATCCAGTATTAAGTAACAAGATGCCGTTCTTCAATAAACTAAGACAGATAGGAACTAGGAAAGGGATACTGGAGGAAGAAATTCCTATCCCCCCTAGGGACACTCCTGGAAATTTCATGTATCATAAGCATGGCTTAGATGCCATATTGTATCTAGATTTATGGGCCGATTATACTAAGCATCTAGACGAGAGACACAGATGGCCCGTTACAGGAACATGGGATGCCGAGTGCATCGTGAAAGTAGAAGAAGCGCTATGGAAAAAGAAAGCCAGACAATCTCAGAAAGACGCCATAGAATTTTGGCGTAAAGAATCACATAAACGTGCTGAAAGAGCGCTCCGCAGAGAAGACAGACATAGAGAAGAGTCAGATAGAGCCCGAGAGAACGAATTAGTTAATGAAGGAATCCGAGTAAAAGCAAAACAAGTAGACCGCGCACGAAATAATCTTGTAAATAGCATGTATCTAGTGGCCGAGGGTTCGCCTGAAGCCACTTCAGAAATACCGAAAAATCTGCCGCCACCATTGGTTCCGACTAAAGTAAATCACAGGACTACTAAAGACATATTTCTGAATTCCTATCTAGATGATGTAGCACCCGCTTACACCAATTCACGTGCCCTGCCTACTGATGGTGACGGTGACGGAAGTGGCAACCCGCCTCCAGACCATATCCAGCCATTACCGCAGCAAAGTTCACCCGTTCGACAGTCTGCTCCGCCTGCTCCTCCACCTCCACCACTTCCCACACCTAAGATTAATATACCGAATCCGATTGCACCTGATCCCAGTAAGAGACAAGTTCAAGTACACATACAGACTCCACAGAGGGATAATGCCCAAGCCTCCGCCTCAGGAGGTGCAACCGGGGGTTACCAGACCCCGCCAGCAACACACAGATTACACCTTAGGGATATGCAGAAGCTCCCTACACTCCAGTCACCCCGTCTCGACATACTCAAAGAACAACTTCCAGTTTGCAGATACGATCCAGTACCCGGTAAAGACGATAGAATGTTGTTAGCATCACTACGTTTGCGACAAGCTACAGATTACCTAATGTTATTCCCAGGGATGACTGATCACCTAGATAGAATATACCATTTTGTCCAGACTGGGGAAAATCCCGATAGTATTAAGGAGGCCCTGGCACACCAGAAAGTTGACACTCAAGCATATATATTACGTTTTTTCGTAAATTGCTTAATAAGAGACCGAGACAGGCCTGGGACAGACCAGGACGAAATGGAAGCACTAAACAAGTGGGGTCAAAATATTTCCGAAGGAAAACATGATAAAATGAATTGCATATCAAGCATGTACAAGAAAATCAGAAAGGCAGTAATAGAAATACACGAACAAGAAAAGGAAAATGCCTCCTCCGAGGAGGAGGAAGGACCTGAAGAACCAGAAACGACTACAGACAGGATAGCGTATGTAGGTAAGGGAAGTTACCTTAGGAAAGGCATTCGTCCAGAAAGCAAGAGAGTTTTTCTCTCTGGCATATCAAAACCGAGCTCTCCTGAACATCTGTTTCAGGTTACCGATAAAATGCTTCAAGAACGTATGGGGTACCATGTGCTCAATTCTATGGATGAACAAGAACTAGCCCGGTCAGCAGTACTATGGGCTGACAACACTAATACGTATAATGATGACACAGTAGCGCAGACATTTCTGAACCTTTCCCCAGACGAGCAGAAATTAGCAGGTATATATATGATTCAGCACCTCCTCACGTTATACAGAAATAAACATTCTGATCCAGGTCCCTTACACGATACATTAGAAGCACTACTCATGGATAGATGGAGAGGCCTAAGTACCAAGTTAATTCAAATAATTCTAGAACAACGACGAAAATATAACGCTTTCATAGGCCCACAGTATGTTTCAGCTCAGCCACCAGAAAGAAAAATGTATCATATGGAACATTTTGACAGACAGAACCCTTTACGAGAAGTACATCCAGTTATGGGTACCGATAATACCTTGAAACGTGTGTTTGTATACACACCTTTAACTAAGTTAGAATTGTTAGAAATGAAGAAACTAGTACCCTGTCACGATAAAGACCCTGCAGGTTTTCACCGAGAACTTAAAGACATGTTACTCATGGGAGATTACACATATACAGATATTATGAAAATGTTAAAGGTACTGCTGCCCACCGGCATCTACGAGAAACTAAAGGAAAAAGAATGGGAGGTGGGAGACAAAAAGATTATATGGACAGAAATAGAAGACGAGGAAAAACTTCGTACCCCAGGGCTAGGCCTTGGGGAGAAAGCTAAAGCATTACCAGGTTTGATAGTACAGGTTCTGCCAAGATTACTGACCACCAAAAAGGAAGACTGGGATGCCATCTCAGCCTGCAAACAGAAACACGATGAAGATACCAGTGACTTCTATTCAAGATTCGAGAAATGTTTCATTATTAATAGTGGCCTAAAACCAGGTAGCGAGTCGTACCCACATCTTTTTGTATCAAAGTTAGTCGAGAATTCCCTGACAGCAGTCAAAAACCGTGTATATAAAGTTGAAAGTACATGGCAAGCAAATACGCCATCACAGATGTTACAAATGTTACAATACCATCAGAACAGAATTAGAGAAGAACAGGATCAGGAACAGAGACGTATGAAAGACACGAAAATGAAAATGTTAGTGGCCCAGTCGGTTCCAGCCGACGGCCAGAGAAAGGGTACGACCCAGACAGGTAATGCCGCAGCTCCCGTTAAAGGGACATGCAATTATTGCAAGCAGCCAGGTCACTACGTACATGAATGTCCAGTCCTGAAACACAATATAGCAACAGGTAAAACTAAAGAAAGACCGCATCCGCCTAGACAAGATCAGGGTCAGCAACAGACTTCACAGAATTCACAACCTATGCATGCTCCACCACATACAGCACAGACAGCAGCGGTATCACAGCCACAGTCACAGCCCATAGCCGCAACGCAGCAAGTTTCACGACAGATGTACCAGTATGCCCAATCTGATTATCCCGATTATCAGCGATACACATGAAACAGCCTAGAGAGGGAGGTTGGCTTACCTCTTATTGAGATTCCTGTAGATCAAGAGGGTCCTTACGTACACAGTCAAGTATTGGGAAAAGACAGAAAGTTTTTAATTGACACAGGGGCAAGCCGCACAACAATAAGCCATAATGAAGTCCCAGGGGCACCCCTCTCAGGCTCACAGAATGTTTCCCTTGGTTTTTCAGGACAGCCTATTGTAAATGAGGTATCGAAACCCGTCCCCCTGGCTGTGGGTCCATTATCACGTGTTACAGACTTGTTACTTACGAAATCATGTCCCGAAAATCTGTTAGGTATCAAAACATTGAAGGCTCTAGGAGCTGTGATATGTTGTTCTCCGGAAGGAGTTAGACTTTTTGCGTGACTTTAAGGGTCACTATGTATTGCGAGAGTTTGATGTCAGATTGAAAAATGTACCGAAACACCTGTGGGCACAAGGCCCGACCGATGTAGGTTGCATGCATATTACACCATACCGTGTTACACTCAAACCAGGAATTATTTTACCACGAATCAGACAATACAAGTTACCACCCGTTGCTGTAGTGGCTTTACTGGAAATCATTGAAGAGCTCATTGCCCAAGGAGTGGTCGTAGAAACCGACTCCAATATCTGTAATTCCCCTATCATTCCGATTCTTAAACGTACTGATCCCAATGCACCGCCAGTATATCGGTTGGTGATTGATTTACGAGAACTGAATAAATGCATTGTTCCACAGTACCCTGTGGTTCCCGACATCTCCTCCCTATTGACTGCTATTGATTCAGAAGCAACGTTCTTTACTGTAATTGATCTCAAGAACGCCTTCTTCAGTGTACCCATTGATCCAGAGAGCCAATACCTCTTCGGATTCAGTTTAAATGGACGAAGTTTCAAATTTTCACGCGCACCTCAAGGATTCACAGAAAGCCCCAGCATCTATAGTCAAGCACTGAAAAGACAACTCGATTGTATTCAAATGACAGTTAACACCGCCTTACTGCAATACGTCGATGATCTGCTGATCACCGCACGAAGTGAGCCCGAATGTGAACAAGCATCACTGACAGTTTTACATTTCCTGGCCGACAAGGGACACAAGGTGTCTCCTTCGAAGCTACAATTCTGTGTTCAGCAAGTTGTGTACTTGGGTCACTTGCTGTCCAAAGTGGGGAGACAGCTCACTCCTGACCGCATCCAGTTAATTGTAAATATGCCACAACCCCAGACACAAAAGGAAGTGCGGGCCTTTATAGGCCTCACCTCGTACTGCAGACAATGGATTCCCCAGTATGCATTTCTAGCTAAACCACTCATTCAGTTGACAACACAGGAGGCAGCGACTTCGACTGTCCTTCCTTGGACTCAGGAACATACACAGGCCTTTGAAGAATTAAAGAAAGCTTTATGTCAAGCACCAGTTTTAGCAACACCATGTTACAGCAAACCCTTTACACTTTTCGTTACAGAACGTGATGGTACAGCGTTGTCTGTCCTCACTCAAGATCAAGCAGGTTCACATAAGCCTTGCGCTTATTTTTCAAGTACATTGGATTCAGTAGCCCAGGCGCTCCCTGCGTGCTTAAAATCAGTAGCAGCAACAGCCCTAGCAATCAGACAGAGCGATTCAATTGTTTTAGGACATCCATTAACAGTACAAGTTCCACATTCTGTAGAGGTTCTTTTAAACCGAACCCAGACTCAACACTTGACTATAGCACGACTGACAGGTTATGAATTGACACTATTCCAGCCACACATAGAAATCAGACGCTGTAACATCCTGAATCCCGCAACATTGTTACCTTCGATTATGACTAATTCAGCCCCGCATGATTGTATAGAGATCATTAATGCAGTAACAAAGCCCCGACGAGACTTAACAGATGTTCCACTGACAAATCCAGACCTGACACTTTATGTGGATGGTTCATGTATGAGAACAAACACAGGAGAATTAGTGGCCGCCTATGCAGTGACCACTGAAACTGAAGTTAAAGAAACATATCGTATTGATACACTGTCCGCTCAAGCAGCAGAGCTCATCGCTCTGACCCGAGCCTGTATACTAGCCAAGGACAGAAATGTTAACATATACACAGATTCACGTTATGCTTTCGGAGTTGTACACGACTTCGGAGTGTTATGGCAAGAACGAGGTTTCCTGACCTCTCACGGTGCCAAGATCCAACACGGTTCCCTCATTCAAGCACTATTAGAGGCAATACATCTGCCTTCAGGCATATCCATCATGAAGTGCAAAGCACATACTAAAGTTACAGATTCTGTTTCCCAGGGTAACGACCTGGCAGACCAAACAGCAAAACATACAGCATTGACTCACACCCAGACAACTGATATGACAAAGACAATAGTACCGACACATTGTATGACAGTTAGGGATCCCACACTAGATGTAATCGATATTCAGACACATGCTACTCCAGATGAAATAAAGAAATGGACTGAACTAGGAGGGATCTAGACAGATCAAGGTTGGATGACGAAGGGAAAATCTACATGGTTTCTCCCCGACTCAATGGTTCAAGTCATAATAAATACAGCACATAGTCCAGCACATCTAGGAGAAAAAGCTATGTTAGACAGTTTACAGAATCTCTGGTACAACAAACACTTACGAGCAGCAGCAAAACAGAAAGTGCGTACTTGCATGATCTGTT
The DNA here is from genome assembly GCF_964263255.1 of Lissotriton vulgaris. NCBI lineage: Eukaryota > Metazoa > Chordata > Amphibia > Caudata > Salamandridae > Lissotriton > Lissotriton vulgaris. The sequence goes on along the minus strand of NC_141696.1, from coordinate 638,618,240 downwards.
GTCAGTTCAATCCAGGTAAAAGCGTCCCTGTAGAGCAAGGTGGATTCCATCCTCCTGATCACCCTTTTGAAGTCCTCCAGATGGATTATATCCAGATGGACCGTTGTCGAGGATTTAAGTACGTCCTCGTAGTTGTTTGTGCACTTTCCCGTTGGACCGAAGCATATCCAGTCCCAGATTACACTGCTCCGACCACTGCCAGGCAGCTGGTTCGAGAATTCTTCCCACGGTACGGCTTGCCTCGTGTCGTGTACTCAGATAACGGACAGCCATTCTCATCCGAGCTCATGAAACAGGTTTCCCTTCTGCTGGGATATCAGTGGAAATTCCACTGCGTCCGACATCCCGAAGCCGCTGGCCTTGTAGAGAGGCATAACCAGACACTGAAAACACGCCTTGCAAAAATATGTAAAGAGAAAGGGGTCGACTGGATAGTCGCCCTGCCCGTTGCACTGTTCTATATGAGAATGGTCCCCCATTCGAGATCAGGACTATCCCCGTATGAGGTGGTTTTTGGCAGACCACCGAATATGTGGGGGACGCCCATGCCTAAGAAAATAACTGATGTTGATTGTAACATGCTGACAGATTACCTTGCCTCCTTGATGTCTGCACTCCAATCATGTCGTTCACAGGTTGCTGCAGCCTTTCCCGACAACACTGATGTAAAGCCACACGATGTCCGTCCCGGGGATACAGTCCTAATTCGTAACTTCGACAGGAAAAGCCCGCTGGAGCCCCGCTGGAAAGAGCCGAAGATCGTCCTTCTCACCACGAGGACCGCAATCAAAGTGGAAGGCCGAAAGGGGTGGATCCACACGAGTCATATTAAAAAATGTAATGAACTGTTGCCAGAGACTGACTCGTCCACCCCCTCAAAAGACTGCCTCGATACTAAAGACTTTAAAGTTCCAAAAAGAGAGAAAACTCCCCAAGAGGAGTATCGAATCAAACTTCGATCTAGCAAGTCAGACAGTTTAATTGTTTAAGTCCTCCCCTAGGTGAATCGGTTAAATAGTTTCTGACATGTATCCCCTAGATCGAGATAGAGAGAGAGAGAGACAACTCAAGAAACATGCATATTGTAAATCACTCCGCAGTCACTGTATAGTGACATTATTGATTATGTTTTTTCTAAGTTTTCTGATTATTGTTGCCAGTATATTGCTTCCCATATACTACCCTATCTTCAAGCGTGAACAATCTGCTTACAATGTCACTGCCGAACATTCTTTTAGCGAGTTACCCCCCCATGAATTATCTTACAGACTTGTGCTGCGCAACAACACCTTCATTAGTATGTTACATCACTCCCATCAGACTAATAATGCTACAAACTGTTGGATATGTGGCCGACTCCCTCCCTATCAGAAATACAAGGGAGTTCTGCCCCTCTTTCCGTATCCGTTCACACACAATGGCTCTTGTGGAGCATGGTTTAGAATAATTAATTCCTTAGATCCTGATACTGCTGTTTTCCAAGGAAACTGGGTTTGGGGAAACTTGAACTTAGTTCTGCTTAACGTCTGTTATCCTGACAAAAAGGGGCTTCCCATTAGAATAGGAACTGATCTAGAAAATGAAGTATATGGATTAGGTAATTATACAATTAACCTTATGATTCTTACTGTCGAATCCGAAGCTGCACCAGTTCTCCCTGCTATGTCAGTATTACCAGTCAAAGGTGACTTATGTGTCAGAAAGAAGGGTTCAGTACACTTAGGTCATAGCAAATGTACTACTGTGGTCGAATTCAGTGACCATGGCAAGTCTTCCTTTAGAGCTACTCGTCATTCCTATTTTGTTTGTGGCCATACCGCATACATACGCTTACCTCTAGATTGGGATGGTACCTGTTACATTGCATTCCTTCTGCCACCTGTTTTCCTAGCCCCTCCTGATTATCACAGAAATACAAATCTAGTAAAGAATAGACTCCGAAGAGATCTCCCGATTGTCGACTATACTGAAACGGCATGGGAGCAATACACAGATTTCAATAAAGGATTCTTTTTCTTCACAGGTCCCGTCCAAAATAGTAAACTGATACGAAGATTAACTAGAACACTCGAAGCAGTAGTGAATGAAACTACCTCCGCTCTAGGCAACTTAACAGAGGAGCAATCTGCCATGCGGGTTGTTGTTCTCCAGAATCGTCTTGTTATTGACGTCATCCTAGCAGATAGGGGCGGAGCTTGTAAGGTCATCGGGTCAAGTTGCTGTGTTTTCATTCCAGAAAACGCGCCTACAGTATACAAAGCTATTACACGTCTTCATAAGATTGCAAGTTTGATACATCAGAATCCAGGCACCTGGACTTGGTCCGGTTGGTTCTGGACAACGTTGACCGCTTGGGGATGGAAGATCCTATCCTTCCTAGGCATTGCCCTTGTCATAGTATTCAGTTGCTGCCTGTGCCTACAGTGTGGGCCAGCGATTTGTGGTCTGTGCGCCACTTCATGTATTGCACATTCCAGTTTTCACTTAAAACGCGAAAAGAAGAAAGAAGAGCAAATAATGTTACAAGAACAGACTGATCGGTTCATGAGAATTGATATATCATGAAGGGTCCGTAGGGAACAAGGAGGGAATGAGGAAATATAAATTTTATGGTCAAGAAATGTTCCCTACCGTGTACCCCACCGTCTCCATGTACCAGCTTAAAGTGCATGTAACTTCCCTCCTGTGCCAGCTATGAAGACGCAAATACATTTGCGTCCAACGTTAACATGTCCTCTTTCAGACCCACCCTGAATGGGTTGAATATTCTGTTCCTAAGTATGCCATGCCAATGTCTTTCTGTGGTGTACTTTACACGTTTTTCATCTCTGGCGAAGTAGGCCTCTGAATTCTGCCATCGAGCCTTTTTCTGCCTTCTGACTCTGAACGCCTCAGCCTGGGCTGCCTCTGTACCCGTGACCTCTGCCTTACTCCCTGTGCGGCTAACGGTGCTTGGCTCAGCCTGCTGCCTGCCAACACTGTATTCAACCTTCGAATTATCTGTTCCGCTCCTCAAACATACATTCCTGCCTACCAGTTCAAGTAAACATCTTCCAGCTGCAGAGCAAAGGGCCCGGCCTCACTGTCTCCGTGCAAGTAATTCATAGCCTCTGTTACCATGGTAGGCCCATGCCCCCTCGCATCTCGTGCAGACACTTAGACGCTTATACACGCACTCACAGTCAGTATAGAATAGCCTCTGCCCAAGAGACCTTTTCCTCTAGATAATATGGTTCCCAAACATTAGATATCAGATATGATATAGGTACGAGTTGATCTGACATGCCAGACTTCTGTCTCTTTCCGCAAGTGTAAATGTCAAGTCCCCTGCACCCTCCAGTTCCACGTCATTCACGCGTCATGCAGCTGCGCGCGCATCCAGGCCTCAGATTTCTGCTGACATTGCCTAATTCTGCTACGTACCCACCTACTTGTGACACTTACATATGACGTTTCTATGTTCACGCCCAGTTCACGCCTTCTGATTACGTATTGCTAACACGTGTATGCTGTTATCCTGTTTCTCTCAGCTGTTACGCCTACTGTATTGGTATTCAGAGAGCATGTGAAGCAAGTTGTTTTACCAACAATAATACCATGAATACCAAATGAAAGGACACCACACAAGGTATATATCAAATATATATGTATTTATTACTAACACAACCCCTCTGCACTCTTTATGAGTTCAGAGTTTGAGATACAGCACAAGTTATTCAATAAGCATACTATAAGTTGCACAAATACAATTCAGCCCTAGGGGCCTCACGTACAATATACTAAGTAAGTGGTATAAGAACCACTTCAGGAAAGGTGAGTAGTGCTAGGGCCTAGGAAATCGCTGGGGCTACACTGAACAACGAAAGGTTAGGAAGTAGGAGTCCCACAGGAAGCGTGTTCAGTGTCTAAACACACACACAGGTTAATAGACTTTAAATGGGAACGTAAAAGTTACAAAGTAGTTGATTTCTGACACTTCCGGGTGGACTACGGGAAAACCCATTTAAACTAGGACACTTGGATAGTTGTTCCACACGGGAGCACAGGAGTACTCGAGTTACCTCACCCAGGTAAGCCGGATGCATAGGTGTTCTTTCGTGTCGGGTTTCGTCGATCAATCCTATGGAGAGCTGCAAGAAAATGGTGCAGGCGACCAGGAGGAAGATGTCCGGGTGAATCCAAGGGTGGATCAGAGCAGTGAAGAACCTGAAAGCAGAGGGGACAGAGTCTGGGTCACTAGCCAGTGACCAGGAAGGAACCAGGAAGGAAACCAGGCGATGTCGAGATGCAATCAGGTGTAGAGTTGAAGCTTGTCTCTGCGGCCACCTGAACCAGGAGGCGTCGCGACAACCAGGAGCTGGATACGGACTGTCCCACAAAGGATCTAGCTGTTGGCAGTGTCGGTATCCGGATTGGACCCAACAAGCCTTAGCAAAGGCAATCCACGCACGAAGGGAAGATTGGCTTCTGTTCAGACCTGTAAGGTCTGGGGAGCTTCCACTTTACAGGAAAGCAGGAGCAAGCCCAGAGCAACCAGGCAAGCAGTGTTGTTTCAAAAGGATGTCTTCAGGAGGGCCACTAGCCAATGGGCTAGCAACCACAAAGACGCATCAAGGAGAAATGCAGGCACAGGCCCCATGCTGCACTTGTGGAGTGTGGAGGGCTGAGCTTTGGTGCACTTACTGCTCGGGTTGGGGCTTCCCAAACCCCAATACACAACTTCGAGGACGCCTCAGAAGCTGCACAGTTAGCAAAAAGCAGGTACTGCAGGATGTCTGTCCCACGTCTCTCGTGTCCGCCGCGGGTCTCAGCTTTGCTGTGGATGTGGGTCAGAGACAGAGAAGTCTGGAAGTCCAGAGGCTGCATCGCTAAGTCTTCGGGTTCCGGCGGGAGTGTCAACAAAGCAAAATGGCAAGTTACTGGTGGTGCCTGTTTGCACAGGTTGGTCACTCTTTGACCACAAAGGAGATGTCTTCAGTCTACCAGTCGAAATGGAACATCGAAGGTCCAAGAGTTCGTTTCAGAGTTTCTTTCCAGAATAATCTAATGTCTCTAGACACAGCTCCTAACTTTATACCAATCTAAGGGGCTGGATTACCTGCTAGGTCCCTCCTATAGGTGGAACTGGAGAAGGGGGTGGTTACACCCCTTTCTCTTTGTCCAGTTTCGTGCCAGAGCTGGGGCTGGAGTTCCCCAACAACTGGTTTGAACCGGGCTATGCATGGAGCACCTTGTGTGCCCCAGGCAGTTTCTGGAAACAGCAGTTTCCATTGAACCCACCCTGCCCCAATCCACTACAGGCTGCTTGGGGAAGTGCCAGCACCTCCCTTGACAGGAAACCTATTGTCCAGGCCTCCCCTGCCGGAGTTTCGTCCAGCAGCAGGAGGTCAGACTCGTGTCTGTGGCAGCAGCATCCATTTTGTGATGCTGAGGCTCTGTTTAACTTTAACCGGGTAAAGCAGTAACTACATGTCTTCTCCCTCTAGAAGGGTGGAATGCTCCCCCGCCACCGAAACTGGTGGGGTGGGGGGGTTGTATTCCAAAGTGTTTGACACCTTACACAACATGTTTTGATAAAGCCAAACCAAAGTTAGCATTAACCGCGAGGATTACAATCCACTTAATGGTATGGTATGGTATGGCTGTATCATAGAACAGCTATAAGGACATGGTTCTGAAAGCTGCAGACAGGCTCAGCTCATGCTAGAGCACCATCTCGCATAAAACCAAGTACTCTGCCTTCAGGATTGTTAAGGTCTGCCAATGGAGTGACTTATAGGTACATATGTGTCTATATATATGGGTAGATATAGGAATACTATATCTAAGCAAGGGGTGATTACACCACCTTGCCCAAGCTGAGTGTTCAGCCTGTGGTGTCAGTTTGGATGGCCAGCCAGGGGTGGAATAATACATGCTGGAGCCCCTGGTAGGCCTTGCATGCACCTAGGCCCTGGGTCCCTATGGTACACTATACAGGGGCTCACAAGGTGACCCATTACCCAATTATATACGTACCTAAAGTACATGGAGTCCATCTTACAGTGAGAGCAGATGGCCTGGGGCCCTTATTAGTAGGATCCCAGGCCAACTAAGTCGAAAACCAGCTAAACACTAGGCAAAATGTTGGGGTAACCCTATAGTCAGATATCCACCTTCCTACACTCAAGAGCCAGGGTCTCTTTTGCAAGGGCAACTTCTTGCCTCTTGATTCTAAGCTTGGATTCCCTCATCCTAGACTTATGCTCTCTTATCTGAGGGGAAGTCATTCTCCCTACAAATGAGGCATGGAACCCTACTGTGTCATCAGAGTGGTTGGACTCACTGGATAGTGACCTTCCTCTTCTGTGCTCAGTGTTAGGCCTACTTGGGTGTCTGGATTGGGTCCTCCCTTCTCTATTCCCATGTAGTCCTAGGTTAACCTGGTTCAGTTCCCTGACTTCTACCCAGGCCAACTAAGTAGAAAACCAGCTAAACATTAGGCAAAAAAGTTGGGATAACCATATAGTCAGATATCCACCTTCCTACACAACCCCCCCCCCGTCCCCAAACGAAAGGGGATAAGGCTATCCATGACCAGGTAAGCCTATATTTCCAAGTGGCCATATAAGGAAGTACCTGCACTAGCATGGTTAGCCCGTATCTCATGGTCCACTAAGCAATCCCTTACCATAAGGGTACCATAGGGTCTCCACCATAGGGAATCTCTACCTGTGGTGTGTTTTGGCAAAGTAAAAGGCTGGTGTTTTGATGGAGTACTGAAGTGAGGTTCCTCTAATGTAGGGCTCAGCTTCCTCCAATCACTTTCCATCATGCATGCCTTTCTTTCCATGACTGAGTTGCACTGTGCTCTCAGGGTCAACCTCTGGCTACCTACAGCTGGAGGCTGGGTCCCTTTTGTTGGCTTACTGGAGGGACAGGTCGGGTTTGGGGCCACCAGGTCCCATGTTTGGCTGTGCCGGACAGAGTCCATCTGGGGGAGGTTCCTACCTAAGGGGAAAAGAGATCCCTCAGAAGCTTTTGGAATTTTCACCTTGCTAGGGCTGCTAGCTTTGGTGCCCCTGATCTGCTGATGGGGTTGTTCCTGTGGACAGGGTGCCCTTTGGGGTCCACTGGCTTCTCTACAGCCCTGGGCTGACTGAGGAAGGGTAGAGAGGGGTAGGTTACCTGCTCCAAACTGGGTTCCACCTTGGAAGGGTCCACTGACATCAGGGGCTCTGCCTCTACCTCTGGGCCAGTTCCTCCACAAGAGGTAGGGTCAGTTCCCTGAGGAGGCTGACTCTCACCTAATGTCTGGTGGGAGGGAAACTTTTCTTCCTCCCAAATACTCTCTGTCTGAGTGGAGTGATCCATAGTTTCAGGCTTCACAACACTAAAATATGTTTGAGTTTGGGTTGTGATCATCACAGCCCTACCAAACTTTTCAGGTAGGAACTCTGTTTGTGTGTGGGCTGTGACCATCACAGTCCAGCCAACCTTTTCAGGGAAGTCTGCTTGAGCTTGGGCTGTCACCATCACAGCCCTTCCAGCCTTTTCAGGGAGGAATTCTGCTTGAGCTGGGGCTCTGCCCATCACAAACCCACTAACCTTTTCGGGAAGGCCTACCATTTTGGAATGGGTTTCTTGTTCTACCTCAGCCCAGGCTGAGATCTCTAGATCATTTCCCAGTAGACAATCTACAGGCAAGTTTGTAGACACTGCCACTCTCTTTGGGCCAGTGACACCTCCCCAGCTGAGATTTACTACTGCCATGGGATGCTCTTTCTGTACTCCATCAATATTGAGTACCTGGTATATGAACCCAGGTAAAAGTTGTCCTGAGGGGACTAGTCTCTCAGTCACCATAGTGATGCTAGCCCCTGTGTCTCTATAGGCTTCAACATTTTGACCATTGATGAGGAGCTCCTGTCTGTACTTTCCCAAGGTGTTGGGACAAGCAGTGAAGTTGGCAAACCCCATGCCATCTTCACAGACTAGAGTTTTTGTTTTAGGGGACCTGGTTAGGCCAGAGTCCACCTGAGTTCCCCAAGTATACCCAGTCACAGTTTTGGGGGTACTCCCACCACCTGGGGGATCACTAATAATAGTAACAGGATGTCTTGGAGTGTTACTTGGAGGAATATCTTCCTTATTGTTAGCCTTTGGGCAACTACTGTCAGTCTTCCAGTGCCAGGCTGTTTACAGACATGGCAATAAGGTTTCTTGGGGTTAGAGGAAGTGTTTTTGGACCCCCCCCCCCCATTGGAGTTTTGGGGCCCTGTAGAGGATTTGTCCTTAGATTTATCCCCACCTTTCTCTTGAGGCTTGGTAGAATCTTTCTTCTGGTCACCACCCTGATTTTTAGGCCTAATCCTGGTTCTGACCCGTTTGTCCGCCTTCTTACCCAATTCTTGGGGAGAGGTCAGATCAGAGTCCACCAGGTGCTGGTGTAAAAGCTTGTTTTGACAATTACTAAGGATCTGCTCCCTCATAATCAAAATATACAATCCTGTATAGTCATGTACTTTGCTGCCCAATAACCAGCCATCCAGAGCCTTAGTAGCACAATCTACAAAATCAGTCCAGTCCTGAGTCTGTGTCTTCTGGGTATCCCTGAACAACAACCTATATTGCTCAGTGGTTAAGCCAAACCCATCTATCAGAGCACTCTCCAGGGCTAAGTAGTTATTAGCATCCTCATCACTAACTGTGAGGAGCTTATCTCTGCCTTTATCTGAAAAGGAGAGCCATAAGATTGCTGCCCACTGACTTTGGGTACCTCCTGTACTTTGCAAGCCCTCTCCAAAGCAGTTATCCATTTGTGGATGTCATCCCCACTCTTGTAGGGAGGGACAATCTTACTTAGGTTACTATGGTCATATGACCCTTCCCTAGTTCTAGGGGTATTGCTGCCACCAGTGGGTTCTAACCCACTTAACTATTGCTCTCTTGCCAAAGCCAGGGTCTCTTTGGCCAGGGCAAGTTCTTGCCTCTGTATCCTAAGCTTGACTTCTCTCATCCTTGCTTGATGCTCTAGTCTCTCAGGGGAAGTCATTCTCCTGAGGGCTTCTGACCCTATTACGGCACCAGAGTGATGAGACGCCTTGGAAAGGGATCTCCCCCTTCTGTGGTCAGTGTTAAGCCTGCTTGGGGGTCTGTATGGGGCTATGCCCCCTCCAGCCCCATGTAGGGTTAGGTTGGCCTGGCTAAGTACTCCTACTTGGACCTGGTCATCATCATCCTCAGTATCCTCATCCACTTCACTATCCTCAACTAGATTGTGATCAGGGGAATCTTCTGCTGAGGGCTGACGCTCTTCTGCATGGCCTGAAGGACCTGTGTTAGATGCTTTCTTAGCATCATACTCCTCTGCGAGTTCTATGAGGTGCTTGAGGGTAGGGTTGGACCCTTGCTTTAACCACCTAGTTGTGCACAAGTGCCTCAACTCATGAAGGGTTATGGTATCATATCAGGAAGGTATCCTGAGAGGGTCTACCTCCACTGGGAGAGATCCACTTGGTTCTGCTCTCAGAGACATGATCTAGTGAGGTGTGGTGTGTGCACCTACCTACACTAAGTGTTATCTACTAAACCTCTCTAGGAGTTATAGTCAGGGTGTGCGGTAAAACAATCAGCAAGCTCTTATCCCAACCGCTGCACAACAATGTCAGAAGTTGGCCTGATATGTGATGTCCACTATTCTAGTGGGCACCCTGTATCAGTCCAAACAACCCTTATGGTGATGGTTGTAAAGTCAACCTTATAGACCAGCCATCCTAGTGGTAGCATGGACAAAGCAGTCTTAGGCTAAAACTTCAGAGAGCATGTGAAGCCAATTGTTTTACCAACAATAATCCCTTGAATACCAAATGAAAGGACACCACACAAGGTATATATCAAATATATATGTATTTATTACTAACACAACCCCTCGACACTCTTTATGGGTTCAGAGTTCGAGATACAGCACAAGTTACTCAATAAGCATACTATAAGTTGCACAAATACAATTTTGCCCTAGGGGCCTCACGAACCAAATACTAAGTAAGTGGTATAAGAACCACTTCAGGAAAGGTTAGTAGGCCTAGGGCCTAGGAAATCGCTGGGGCTATATTGAACAACCAAAAGGCTAGTAAGTAGGAGTCCCACAGGATGCATGTGCAGTGTCAAAACACACACGCGGGTTACCATAGACTTTCAATGGGAACGTAAAAGTTACAAAGTAGTTGATTTCGGACACTTCTGGGTGGACTACAGGAAAACCCAGTTAAACTAGGACACTTGGATAGTTGTTACCCACGGGAGCACCGGAGTACTCGAGTTACCTCACCCAGGGAAGCCGGGTGCATAGGTGTTCTTACGTGACCGGTTTCGTCGATCAATCCTATGGAGAGCTGCAAGAAAATGCTGCAGGCGACCAGGAGGAAGATGTCCGGGTGGATCCAAGGGTGGATCGGAGCAGTGAAGAACCTGAAAGCAGAGGGGAAAGAGTCTGGGTCACTAGCCAGTGAACAGGAAGAAACCAGGAAGGAACCAGGCGATGTTGAGATGCAATCAGGTGAAGAGGTGAAGCTTGTCTCTGCAGCCACGTGGACCAGGAGGCATCGACGACAACCAGAGGCTGGATACGGACCGCCCCACAAAGGATCTAGCTGCTGGTGGTGCCTGTTTGCACAGGGTGGTCACTCCTTGACCACAAGGGAGATGTCTTCAGTCTTCCAGGTGAAATGGAACGTCGAAGGTCCAAAAGTTCATTTCAGAGTTTCTTTCCAGGATAATCTAATGTCTCTAGACACAGCTCCTAACTTTATACCAATCTAAGGGGCTGGATTACCTGCTAGGTCCCTCCTATGGGTGGAACCTGAGAAGGGGGTCTTTGTCCAGGCTCTTTGTCCAGTTTTGTGCCAGAGCTGGGGCTGGAGTGCCCCAGCAACTGGTTTGAACCGGGCTATGCATGGAGCACCTTGTGTGCCTCAGGCAGTGTGTGGAAACAGCAGTTTTCATTGAACCCACCCTGCCCCAATCCACTACAGGCTGTCTGGGGAGGTGCTGGCACCTCCCTGGACAGGAAACCTATTGTCCAGGCCTCCCCTGCCAGAGTTTCATCCAGCAGCAGGAGGTCAGACTTGTGTCTGTGGCAGCAGCATCCATTTTGTGATGCTGGGGCTCTGTTTAACTTTAACCGGGTAAAGCAGTACCTACATGTCTTCTCCCTCTAGAAGGGTGAAATGCTACCCCCGCCACCATAACTGGTGGGGGGTTAGTATTCGAAAGTGTTTGACACCTTACAAGACATGTTTGGATAAAGCCAATCCAAAGTTAGCATTAAGCGCTAGGATTATAATGCACTTAAGAGTATATGGTAGGGCTATATCCTAGAACAGCTATAAGGAGATGGTTCTGAAAGCTACAGAGGGGCTCAGCTCATGCTAGGGCACCCTCTCACATAAAACTAAGCACTCTGCCTCCAGTATTGTCGAGGCCTACCATAGGAGTGACTTATAGGTGCATATGTGTCTATATGTTTAGGTAGATATAGATATACTATATCTAAGTAAGGGGTGATTACTCCACCTCACCCAAGCTGAGTGATCAGCCTGTGAGGTCAGTTTGGAGGGCCAGCCAGGGGTGGCATAATACATGCTGCAGCCCCTGGTAGGCCTTGGATTCACCTATGCCCTGGGTACCTATGGTACACTATACAGGGACTCACAAAGGTGACCCAATACCCAATCTGGCATGTACCTAAAGTACATGGTATCAATCTAGAGAGAAAACAGCTGGGCTGTGGGTCTGATTAGCAGGCCTACAGCCACACTAAATTCGAAAAACCAGAAAATCACAGCAAAAAGTGGGGGTGACCATAGGAAGCAGACCCTACTCTCCTACAGCCTCACTTAAACTTGCATAGATAAAGAGTTAAAACTTCTCCCAAGTATGTGGTTATTTCAGGAAAGGCAAAATTGATTAAATGCTACTTAATTTATTCTAACTCCCTCTCCTATCCCTAGGACTTATAATATAGGTGACTAGGATTGGTAAGGAGGCAAGATGGCGGCCGTGGCGTGGGCTGTGTAAGCAGCTCTTCTCTTCTCCCCTGTTCCCCTGGACCTACGGAGTTACTGTTGTGGAGAGTGGCGCACGCTGTGACCAGGCGTGAAATAGCTCGAAATACCTGCCGCAACTCGATTCAGATTAAAATGTTATACGTTATCTCTACCTTTATGAGGAAAAACTGCTGAAGCGCTGAAGACGGTGGTGCTTAGCCGATTCAAAACCTAACGGCTTGCTCGGCATAAATCTTACGGGACTGGCTACCGGTGTGGGCTGGAGCTCGGGCGGAGCTGCTCTGTGTAATCGGCTCTGTGTAATCGGAAACGCGGCCAGCAGCTGCTGTGAGGAAAAGAACATCGGAGAGTTCAGCGTGGAGAGTAAAGTTTGCTGAGAGCCTGACTCGGGTAAGATGCTGGATACATTGTGTGTATGCTGCGGCTGCTACAATGTTGCTCGGCGCAGGGAGCGAAAATAAAATCTTTGGATTATCCTCGGTAACAGCACGTTACCTATATTTACTCTTCTGGTAACTTGCCTGGAACTTTTAGAAATCCTTTGTCGGTATATATAGCATGAACACTGGGAAACACTGTTTATACCGAATCTGTGGCGGAAATAGAGCCAGTGTGACTTTGAGTCGGGGGCAGAGCGGCCAGTGATTAAAGCAGTCATTAAAGCAGAGAATTATTTTTTTTTCTTCTGGTATAACTATCACGAATGCTTGGGAACCTGTCAACGAGCTGGCATAAAGCCCTTATAGGTGCATATGTGTCTATATGTTCAGGTAGATATAGATATATTATATCTAAGTAAGGGGTTAATACACCACCTCACCCAAGCTGAGTGATCAGCCTGTGGTGTCAGTTTGGAGGGCCAGCCAGGGGTGGCATAATACATGCTGCAGCCCCTGTTAGGCCTTGGATGCACCTATGCCCTGGGTACCTATGGTACACTATACAGGGACTCACAAAGGTGACCCAATACCCAATCTGGTATGTACCTAAAGTACATGGTATCAATCTAGAGAGAAAACAGCTGGGCTGTGGGTCTGATTAGCAGGCCTACAGCCACACTAAATTCGAAAAACCAGAAAATCACAGCAAAACGTGGGGGTGACCATAGGAAGCAGACCCTACTCTCCTACAGCCTCACTTAAACTTGCATAGATAAAGAGTTAAAACTTCTCCCGAGTATGTGGTTATTTCAGGAAAGGTAAAATTGATTAAATGCTACTTAATTTATTCTAACTCCCTCTTCTATCCCTAGGACTTATAATATAGGTGACTAGGATTGGTAAGGAGGCAAGATGGCGGCCGTGGCGTGCGCTGTGTAAGCAGCTCTTCTCTTCTCCCCTGTTCCCCTGAACCTACGGAGTTACTGCTGTGGAGAGTGGCGCACGCTGTGACCAGGCGTGAAATAGCTCGAAATACCTGCCGCGACTTGATTCAGATTAAAATGTTATACGTTATCTCTACCTTTATGAGGAAAAACTGCTGAAGCGCTGAAGACGGTGGTGCTTAGCCGATTCAAAACCTAATGGCTTGCTCGGCATAAATCTTACGGGACTGGCTACCGGTGTGGGCTGGAGCTCAGGCGGAGCTGCTCTGTGTAATCGGCTCTGTGTAATCGGCAACGCGGCCAGCAGCTGCTGTGAGGAAAAGAACGTCGGAGAGTTCAGCGTGAAGAGTAAAGTTTGCTGAGAGCCCGACTCGGGTAAGACGCTGGATACATTGTGTGTACGCTGCGACTGCTACAACGTTGCTCGGCGCATGGAGCGAAAATAAAATCTTTGGATTATCCTCGGTAACAGCACATTACTTATATTTACTCTTCTGGTAACTTGTCTGGAACTTTTAGAAATCCCTTGTCGGTGGATATAGCATCAACACTGGGAAACACGGAGGAGGAGCTACGCGGGCATCCAAGATGGTCGCGTGAGCAGAGGGCTTCCGAGACCCGCGCCGCCCTCATCTATCTATCCTTTCGATATCCTGATTATTTTGATGGGCTTTTGAAGTTCTACTTCTGCTGATCCTGCTGCACCTTTCAGGGCTGAGATCAGACTTTGGGAACCATTTCTACGTCGTCATACATTTTCTGGCCTAGCCCCGGACGGGACCGGGGTCTCTGCTGCTCTGGCTGGCCGAGACGTAACTCAACAACAACGGTCGCCGGACATCTGCCCCACCGGTGCCGCTGTCACTTTCACTTTCGGTTTTCCTTCTACCTCCGAGCTGACTGCCTAGGAAGCACTCCTCATTCCTGACCACGGTAGCCTAGTCCGCTGTGCTCTCTGACCATAGCCCTGGTCTGGCAGGCTACAATTCTTGGCAGAAGTGCTGCTTTGGCGACCTGCAGATCGCTGCCATTTACACCAGGTCCAGGAAGAACCTTTGGGGTGCTGATTCCAATATGGCGACTAAACTCGATACTGAGAAGCGCAGAACAAAGGTGCCTACTCGTGGGGGCACGGTCCAGTCCAACGTTATGGACCGCTACACACAACCGAAAGGCTCCCCCAGTGCTGCTGGCCGTAGTCTTGAGGACCCGAGGACGGACCTGGCGGTGACATCGGAGGTATCCCTCCAAGATCTCATGGCCGCCATCGCTGGGATCAAGACGGACATGGGACAACAGTACGAGGCCATTGTACGAAGATTGACACGGTGGCGGTTGATGTCACCCTCATTAGAGCGGACTTGGCTAAGACCAATGAGAGGGTCAAAGCCTTGGACCTTAAGGCCTCCAGTCTTGTTACCGACATGGCGGACACACAATCGGAGATCGGCAACCTACGGTCATCGCCTATTGGAGCTCTCCCTAGCGAGAGAAACTAGGGCTGCGAGCGTATTTTACTGGAACTTTACCTGTTGGCAGAATACTTGTTGAACAGTGATTTTAGGAGCCAGAAAGATCGAAATTTGACTTTTAATCGGGGGGCTTTTAAATTGACTTTTTAAATGGGAAATTAATTCATGTACACTGACATTTCTCCACACGCTTCAATTCCTTTTCCCTGCCTCGCCCAGCCGTTTTCTGTGAATCGGTGTTGGCGGCGGTGGGCGCCATTTTAGGTGTGGCTGGGGGTGCGCTCTAGTCGCGCCGGCCTCCCGCCCTCCCAGGCTATTTAGAGCTGCTCTTCTACGACCTCGCTGCCTATTGGAGCTCTCCCTAGCGAGAGAAACTAGGGCTGCGAGCGTATTTTACTGGAACTTTACCTGTTGGCAGAATACTTGTTGAACAGTGATTTTAGGAGCCAGAAAGATCGAAATTTGACTTTTAATCGGGGGGCTTTTAAATTGACTTTTTAAATGGGAAATTAATTCAGGTACACTGACATTTCTCCACACGCTTCAATTCCTTTTCCCTGCCTCGCCCAGCCGTTTTCTGTGAATCGGTGTTGGCGGCGGTGGGCGCCATTTTAGGTGTGGCTGGGGGTGCGCTCTAGTCGCGCCGGCCTCCCGCCCTCCCAGGCTATTTAGAGCTGCTCTTCTACGACCTCGCTGCCTATTGGAGCTCTCCCTAGCGAGAGAAACTAGGGCTGCGAGCATATTTTACTGGAACTTTACCTGTTGGCAGAATACTTGTTGAACAGTGATTTTAGGAGCCAGAAAGATCAAAATTTGACTTTTAATCGGGGGGCTTTTAAATTGACTTTTTAAATGGGAAATTAATTCAGGTACACTGACATTTCTTCACATGCTTCAATTCCTTTTCCCTGCCTCGCCCAGCCGTTTTCTGTGAATCGGTGATGGCGGCGGTGGGCGCCATTTTAGGTGTGGCTGGGGGTGCGCTCTAGTCGCGCCGGCCTCCCACCCTCCTCACCCCCTATATAATGTGTATCACGGCCAGACGGCGCAGCGGGCTGGCGCAGCGGGCGCGCCGGATGCGCGCCGAAGCCGCGCCTAAGCCAAGCCCGTCTGCGCCCGTCCGCGACCGGACACGGCCCAGGGCCACGACCCTTGGTCCTGACAGTCGAATCACATGGAGCAGGAGTGATTTAGTAAGTCTTTCCTCCTATGCATGTATTCTTGGCCACCATAGTATAAGGGTCGGGGAGAACGAAGGGTGTAGACACTGCCAATTCCATTTCAACACAGTGTTAGCAGACTCCAGGGCTAGCTGCTCCTTGCTGTCCTGCGGTCTGATCAATGTGAGGTCGCTTAGCTGTCACAAGCACGATGTATATGATCTCCTTACGGATAAACAACCAGATCTGTTGTTCATCACAGAAACCTGGTTGGATGCCAACTCTGATCCCGATATTATTCAGGCATTACCAGATGATTACCAGATGGTGCGTCTGGATAGACCTGAAGGCAGAGGGGGAGGAATAGCGATTGGCTTCAAAAAGCAATGGGCCTGTAAACTGGAACCAGTTCTTCTGGCGGGATGCGAGGCGGGTGTCTTCACCATAAAGATCGATGGGAGAACGACTGTAAAGGGACTCTTAATCTATCGTCCACCAGGACCTATGTCCAGGTTTAAAGGCAATCTTTTAGAGTGTGTCACAGAAACAGCGATGAGGAGGGATAAGTTTCTGTTACTTGGAGACTTAAACACACACTGGGAAGATTTATCAGATAAAGGAGCAATGGAGTTCCGTCAAGAACTCCACACCCTACAGCTAGAGCTAAAGGGGCAGCTCCCTACACATAATCACGGGCATTAGACTTAACACACGCTGGGAAGATTTATCAGATAAAGGAGCAATGGAGTTCCGTCAAGAACTCCACACCCTACAGCTAGAGCTAAGGGGCAGCTCCCTACACATAATCACGGGCATTTGTTAGATCCAATATTTGCCAACTGGGAGGATGTCTCAGTTGCTCCCCCAGTGCCCCTGCCCTGGACCGATCATTTTTTTGTTCCATTTGTAATCAATCTGCCCAAACACAAAGCCACTGCCCCCACCCCACTTAATTATTCTCGACGTAGGTGGGCAAGATTCTCCCTGCCAGAGTTTAACAAGGCTCTGACCGCGGAGGGGCCCCCAGGAGGCAATGACGTGGTTACGGCAAATAAATTGCTCAACGACCGCATCACGGCTGCCCTGAACTGTACGGCCCCACTGGGCCGGTCAATAATGGGAGCCCGCAGACAAAGATCTGCTCCTTGGTTCAGCGAGGCGCTGCGCTGTGCCAAAAAGGACTGCAAACGAGCAGAAAGACAGTGGAGAGTGGCATATGACGAC
The DNA here is from genome assembly GCF_964263255.1 of Lissotriton vulgaris. Classification (NCBI taxonomy): domain Eukaryota; kingdom Metazoa; phylum Chordata; class Amphibia; order Caudata; family Salamandridae; genus Lissotriton; species Lissotriton vulgaris. The sequence continues at coordinate 638,601,013 of NC_141696.1, read as the reverse complement.
CAGTTGAAAGAGGGCTATCTCGCTAAGAGACGCGTCTATCATAATAAGATCCGGATAGAGAAAGCCACATATTACTCAGACAGAATCCAGGGGGCAGAGAACTCTGCTAGGGAATTATTTAGCATATATAAATCCCTGGCCATCCCGAAAACCTCCTCTCTAGCCGAAGATCACTCGGTAGCAGCATGCAATCGCATTGCCAACTACTTTGGGGACAAAGTGTCTAAGATTTATTCTTCTTTTCCCACTATACCACCAGTAGTGGAAGAGCCAGCAGACTCAGCAAGAGAGGAAGTTGGTCAAAACCTGCTACTCAATTTCACTACCCCCACACCCGAGGATCTAGTTAAAATATGTAGATCGGTGAAATCAGGCTCCCCTCGTGATCCCGCCTCCCCAAAAAGGTTGGGGGACAGCCTGAAGACACTTGAACCCTACATTAGGCACCTGCTGGATGTCTCTTTCCGGTCGAGTTCCATACCATAGGACTGGAAACAGGCTGTGGTGCTCCCCCTCCGCAAGAAGCCCAACATAAGCTTTGAGAAGCTAGACAACTTGCGTCCCATCTCCCTGCTCCTTATTTTTCTAAGGTAGCAGAGAAGGTGGTAAACAAACAGCTAATGAAATTTGTGGAGGAGAACAACCTTCTTCATCCTACCCAATTCGGGTTTCGGCCTCGTCACTCCACGGAGTCTGCCCTTCTCAGGGCTACTGAAACCCTCAGGCAGGGTGCTGACGAGGGCCAAACCATGGCCTTAATTCTCTTAGACCTCAGCGCTGCGTTCGACACTGTAGCACATTCCATCTTGCTACAGTGTCTGAGCAAAGGAGGGGTGAGAGGGGCAGCGTTGAAATGGATCTACTCATTTCTAGCTGGCCGAGGCTTCCAAGTGAGGCAAGGTGACTACTACTCGGAGCGAGTTTCTTTGGACCAGGGGGTGCCGCAGGGCTCGTCCCTGAGTCCAACTCTCTTCAATCTTTATGTTGCCCCGGTTGCCACCATAGTAGAGAGTCACGGTCTCCGCATGGTGTCATACGCCGACGACACGCAGCTGGTCATCTCCCTGTCGCGTGCGCCCAGTCTCTCGGCGGACATCTTCAGAGCATGCATGCAAGATCTAGCTGCCTGGATGTCCGCCAATTGCCTCAAGCTCAACAGAGGCAAGACCGAGGTGCTGGTCGTGGGGGGAGACCAGGCGGCGTGGACGTCGGCATGGTGGCCGCCTTGCCTAGGTCCAACACCTACCCCTTGCCAAAAAGCAAAAGAACCTGGGTATCTGGTTTGATACCGACTTGACCTTTGGCCCTCAGATTAATCGGGTGGTTGGATCATGCTTCGGGACACTCAAAAGCCTCAGGAAGGTACTGAAGTTCTTACCGATTAAAGCCCGTCAAACCCTGGTGCATGCACTAGTCACATCTAAGATGGACTATGGCAACCTTCTCTATTTAGGGACTTTGGAGAAGAATCTGAGCCGCTTACAGGTCTTACAGAACGCTGCTGCCCGACTAGTGCTCAGACTACCCAGAAGAGCTGCCTCTACAGTGGCTCTCCGGTCCCTGCACTGGCTTCCTGTTAGAAGCAGGGTAGATTTTAAAGCACTATGTACTTGCCATCGGATTATCAATGGGAGGTCTCCCCTCCCCCTGAAAGGACTGCTGAAACCTTACGAGCCGTCCCGCTCCCTTAGATCTTCCGGTACGGGGCTCCTGTCCATTCCCAAGGTGTCCAAAGCACGGATGGGCGACAGATCCTTTAGGTACCTGGCAGCATCTAGATGGAACAAACTACCCATGGCGTTGCGCCTAGAACCATCAGAATCACTTTTCAGAGGTAAGCTCAAAACTGTACTATTCACCCAGTAAGTTATTCTGCTCCGGTAGTTTCCAGTAAGCATCAGCTCCTCAGCGCGGGGACACGCCGCTGTGCGTCACCAAGCGCTTTAGAAACCCCCCTAAATAGAAATAGAAAATCGCATGATCTAATGGCCAGACGTCTGGAGGAATACGACAATAGGGCCCGACGGAACAACATTCGCTTGGTTGGGGTACCAGAGGACAGTGGTGCTACTTCTGTGGATCTATTGGTCGAGGACTTAATTGTGACCCATCTTGCTCCCGCAGGCCTCAGTAAGTTCTTTGCGGTTGAGCGTGCGTACCGCTTCCCGGGTGGACAGACCAAGCCGGGGGCTCCCCCGAGACCTATTATCGCTAGGCTATTCCACTTTCGGGATAGGGACGCTATCCTTCAGGCCTCTCGCAGGCATGGCCCGCTGATATTCGAGAACAGCTCCGTTTCTATTTACCCTGATTTCACTCCTCAAGTGCAGCGGCAACGGATGGGATTCCAGGGAGTGAAACGTCGATTGCGGGACTTGGGACTTAAGTACGCGATGCTGTTTCCAGCTCGCCTTCGCATCGAGTACCTAGAACGTACTTTCTTTTTTGACCGACCGGACAGTGATGGCGACTGGTTAGACTTATTGCCCAAGGAGGACGCCGGGAGTGGAGGCCCCGGAGGCGCGGACGGAGGTGCATCGGCACAGGAGTGACATTTTGGTTCCGCAGGCCCGGTTCTGGGTCGCATTTATCGACAGAGTATTGTTTATATTTTCTTATTGTTAGGCCCGGGGGTGGGGCGGGGTGGGACTGTCTCTCCCTTCCTCCTCAGGAGTTCTTTGTGTAGAGTTTGATGAAGGGGCGACAGGCACACTGCAGTTTGGGGTGGCTTTTTAGGCAGCAGGGGTGCAGGGTGGGGGGTGTTGTAACAGGTTCTTGGTTGGGGGTGGGGGGTGTTCTTTCTGTTTTCTGTTTTTGTGTATGTTTTCTCACATGGTACCATTTCATTCGCCTTTATCCTTCTGTTCTGGGGTTTCGAGAGAGGGTGGTTCGGGGGCTCTACTGGGATGGGGGGGTGATTTGAAATTGCTGTCTTGGAACGTTAATGGTCTGGGTGACAGGATTAAGCGTGGTATTGTGCTTCAATTTGTTAGACGTCATTCCTCTGATATAGTTCTGCTGCAGGAGACCCATTTGATAGGTAACGCTTGTAAGGCCCTTGATCGACGAGGCTACCGACTAGTGGCGCATGCTGGCTTCACATCCGGCTCCCGGGGGGTTGGCATAATGGTTAAATCCTCCCTGCCCCTTGAAATTGATGAGATCGCCCTTGACGATCGGGGCCGATATGCTGCTGTCTCGGGGCGGTGGGAGGGGAAACTGATTATAATTGTCGCTGTTTATGTTCCCCCGGGACTCCAGGCCACCACTTATGCCGATCTTGGTAAGACTCTCCTAGGGCTCCCGAATGGTATCCTTATAGTGGGTGGAGATTTCAATTCAGTGGTTTCTGGTGAATGTGACCGGCTGCCCCCCAGGGTTTTGCCGTCGTCCCAGTTGTGGCTGACTGAGTTGCTTGAGACTTTTGGGTTAGTGGATGTCTGGCGGATGTTGCACCCCACGCAAACTCGATACACTTTCCACTCTGGCGCACACGGCAGCCTCTCGAGGATTGATTACTTTCTGATGTTAACTGCCAATACCTCCATGGTGCGTGGGGTTCGTCATATTCCTAGGGGTATCTCTGACCATTCCCCCCTGATGCTTGAGGTTTCGGTGGGAGGCTTTTGTGGGGATAGGGTCCCCCCCTTCACCCTTGGCACTTTAGGAATCCTCAGCTCCGTTCAGAACTTGTCAAGGCTATTGATTGTTATTTTGATGAAAATGAGGGATCCGTCTCTTCCCCTACTACCTTGTGGGAGGCCTTCAAGACCGTCATACGGGGTTCTGCACTGTCCTTTATTGCCGCTGACAAGAAGGCCAGGAGGGAAAGTGTGTTAGCTCTTGAGGCCGAAATTACCTCGCTTGAAAGTGAATTGGGTGATGATGATACCCCTGCAATTTTGCACTCCTTAGCGCTGAAACAAGCCGATTATAGGGCCCTGGTGACCGATGCTGCTAAGGTAATGCGCACGAATCAACTGGGCAGGCTCTATGATGTGGGTGATAAAGCTAGTAAGCTGTTGGCATGGTTGGATAAATCTGAGAGAATGAATCGTGTGGTGCCCGTGATAACCTGTGAGACTGGGGAATGCGTGTCTGATCCGGGGGAGATTGTCGAATGCTTTGTGGACCATTTCCAAACAGTATACCGGTCGGTGAGTGATAGAGACGAAGCTGACTCCCGCTTGCTTTTGCGCGATATTGCACTGCCCTGTGTGTCGGAGGAGGATAGGTCCGCTCTGGACGCGCCCATTACGGGGGATGAGGTTGCCACTGCCATACGATCCTTGCGTTCGGGTAAGGCTATGGGGCCTAATGGTCTACCCATCGAGCTTTATAAGCTCCGGCCTGACAAGATGGCAGCCCATCTGCGCAGTATGTTCGTTGATGCATTTGAGGCTGGCCTCCTTCCCCTTGACCAGCGCTTGGCCACTATAGTTGTCATTTACAAGGACGGCAAGCCTCGTGATCGATGCACTTCTTATCGCCCTATTTCGTTGCTCAACGCCGAACCTAAGATCCTGGCTAAAGTCCTTGCTAATCGCTTACTAACAGTTATTTGCGACTTGATCCATCTGGATCAGTCCGGTTTCATTCCTCATCGGAATACGGTGCTCAATCTCCGTAGACTTCACGGCGTTCTCGCGAGAGCTGGGACCCTCACTGAAACCGCCGTCTTGGCCTCCCTTGATGCCATGATGGCTTTTGACACCATTGAGTGGCCCTATTTGTGGGCGGCCCTCTCGAAGTTTGGTTTTGGCCCTAACTTTATCGCGTGGGTACAGCTTCTGTATGAACAACCGTTGGCTCAGGTCGTTGTTAACGGCAGAGTCTCTGGATCGTTCACATTGGGGCGCAGCACCCGACAGGGATGCAGCTCTCTCCACTCCTCTTTGCTTTTGCATTGGAACCACTGGCGGCGTGGCTTCGATGGGAGCCTTCGATTAAGGGGATCCGGTGGGCACCGGACTTAGTGTCTCTCTCTATGCAGACGATATTCTTCTTTATTTTACTTCACCTCAGAAGTCCCTTAACGTGCTCTTTGATGTCCTTACCTCCTTTGGGAAGAACTCGGGGCTCGTTATTAACTGGACTAAATCGTGTGTGTACGTTATAGCGGGGGAGCTGCCTCCGCTACTCCGTAGATTTCCGATCCAAGTGGCAGAGACTGGGTTTAAGTATTTGGGAATTTTCATCTCCCTGGATCCCTCTGTGCGATATGACCGTAACCTCTATGTTCATCTCCGGCGCCTTAAACAGGACGTTCACCGGTGGCGTGGCTTGCCTTTGTCCCCATTGGGACGTGCGGCCCTTTTCAAAATGATGTCCCTTCCTAGATTTCTGTACGCCTTGCAGAATTTCTTTGACCCTGTTCCCTCCCGCTACTTTCGCTAGGTTGAGGGTCTTCGGAGACAGTTAATTTGGGACGGGCGGGCTCGTATCTCCTTATCTAAACTCACGCTTCCATGGTACGATGGTGGCATAGCCCTCCCGGACATCAAGCGTTACTATTGGGCCTCACAGTTGAGTGCGATTAATCACGTGACGTATTCCCTGGGCCCTGTTCCCGCCTTCGCTATGGACAAATTACTGTTGCCGGGTGGTAACTTTAACAGGGCCTTGTACTCGAAGGTGCCATTCCGACTTCTGACTGGACCCACGAAATGCGCTGTGCGTGCGTGGAGAGATGCGACTGTGGCCACGGGTTGGAGTGATAGGATGACACGGCTGACTCCGTTGTATGACTCAGAGCGGTTGGGCGGCCTGTGGCGAACGAAAGCGTTTGACAGATGGGAAATGATCGGTATTAGCAAGGTGGAGGATCTTTGGTCCAAAGGCACAGTTAAGTCCTTTGAGGCCCTTAAGGTGGAGTATCAGCTAGACGACGGGGAGTATTTTCGGTACCTCCAGGTGCGCCATGCCCTGCTCTCCGTTTTCCCTCCTGGGACGGAGATCCCCCAGTCGTCCCCGCTTGAGGGTCGGACTCTGGACGGCCATGTGCCGGACAGTACGATTTCCTTGATTTACAAGAAGCTTATTAACACCAGGGCTGATCTTCTGGTGCGGCTTCGGGCCTCTTGGACTGCGGACGGCCTCGAGCTGGACGACGAGAATTGGCAGATAGAGATTTCCTCCCCTAAAGAAGTGGCTATTCCGGCTCGCCTTCGCTTTGTGCAATTGAAGATCCTCCACCGAGTCTACATGACTGGTACGCGTCTGGTTCGTATGGGGTTTTTGACTGATGGGCTGTGTAAGCGTGGCTGTGGCATGGATGGCACCTTTCTCCACATCATATGGGAATGTCCGGTGATCTCCGCTTTCTGGTCCAGAGTTTCTGGTCCAGAGTGCATGATATAATGGGGCGGGTCACCGGAGTCTCTCTTCTGCCTGAGGCGCGGCGTTGCCTGCTTAATGTATGGGAGCCTACGGATTGTACGGCCGCTCAGACCTTTTGGGTCACTGGGGGTCACTCTGGGCAACATGGTTGCCAAGAGGGACATAGCGCAACTCTGGCGCTCCCATAGACCGCCTGGGATAATTGCTTGGAAGGAAAACATGGACTGGTGCATGTTTCGGGAAAAGACGGTCTATGAGGCTCGGGCCGTCCCAGGAAGTGGGGCAGGATTTGGTCACAGTGGAATGAATACCGTGGAGATATTTGCACCCCTCCACTTGATTACACTGCTGATATTCCTTCGTCCCCGTAATTGACGTTCCTATAGACTGGCCTATACAATTTCCCAGTGATCCTTTTCGCCATCCCCCCGCCCCTTGATAGTAGCTTCATTCTTAGCAACTGACTTCCCCCTCCTCCCAACCTCATACCCCAGGTATTGCTCCTACCATGTGAGTGTTTGTGATGTTTGTTCTAATTTCATCAAAATCATAAAACAAAACCTAAGTGATCCTTTCCTTACGATGCTTGATGCCAGTGCGCCGAAGTGTTGCGATTTATGGCTTTACTGCTACGAAGTGTTGTCTGGTATCCTGTTGATTGTCATAGCGGCCGGCCCGATTGGGTTGTAGGCAGACGCTGTGTACTGTGCAATTGAAAATAAAGGTTTAAAAAAAAAAAAAAAACACTGGGAAACACTGTTTATACTGAATCTGTGGCGGAAATAGAGCCAGTGTGACTTTGAGTCGGGGGCAGAGCGGCCAGTGATTAAAGCAGTGATGAAAGCAGAGACATTTTTTTTCTTCTGGTATACCTATCACGAATGCTTGGGAACCTGTCAACGAGCTGGCATAAAGCCCTGTATTGGAGAATACCCGCTTGGCTGTTGCACGGGTATTATAGCAGGGTGGCCCGGGGGCGAGGACGTGCCTTGTAGGAAGGTGGCTACCTGACTATGGTTACCCCAGATTTTTTGCCTTGTGTTTAGCTGGTTTTCGACTTAGTTGGCCTGGTTTCCTGCTAATCAGGGCCCCAGGCTATCTGCTCTCTCTGTAAAATGGATTCCATGTACCCTAGGTGCATAACTAAATTGGCTTGGGTCACCTTATCACCCCCTGTACAGTGCACTATAGGTGCCCAGGGCATAGGTGCATCCAAGGCCTACCAGGGGCTGCAGCATATCTTTTGCCACCCCTGGCTGGCTATCCAAAATTGACACAACTGGCTGATCACTCAGCTGGGGCAAGGTGGTGTAATCACCCCTTGCTTAGATATAGTATACCTATATCTAAACCTATATCTGGACACATATAAACCTGTGAGTCACTCCTATGGAAGGCCTTATCAATCCTGGAGGCAGAGTGCATGGTTTAATGTGAGATGGAGCTCGAGCATGAGCTGAGCCTGTCTGCAGCTGTCGGGAACAACTCCCTAAGCTGTTCCGGGATAATGCCATACCATATACTATTAAGTTCATTATAATCCTCGCGGTTATATGTTAACTTTGGTTTGGCTTTATCAAAGCATGTCATGTAAGGTGTCATACGATTTGGAATACTATCCCCTCGACAGTCATGTCGACGGGAATAGCATTCCACCCCTCTAGAGGGAGAAGACATGTTGCTTTACTGAAACGCAGTTGATTTTTAAAAGAGCCTCAGATCTACAAAATGGATGCTTCTGCCACAGACACGAGTCTGACCTCCTGCTGCTGACCGAAGCTCAGCAGAGGAGGCCTTGACAAAGGCTTTCCTGTCGCGGGGAGGTGTCACACCACCCCAGACAGGAGATAGTGGATTGTAGCAGGGAGGTTTGAAAGAAACCAGACACTGCCTGGGGAGCACAAGGCTTCCACTTGCATAATCCGGTCAAACCGGTTCTGGGGCACACCAGCCCCAGTCCCAGCGCGACCTGGACAAAGGGAAAGGGGTGTAACCACCCCCTTCCTGGGTCCCACCCATAGGAGGGGACCTAGCAGGTAATCCAGCCCCCTAGATTGGTATAAGAGTGGGAGCAGTGCCAACGCACTCTGATTATCCTGATGAAACACAAGAAACGAAACTCTGGACCCTTCGACATCCTACTCGACGTAGAGGACTGAAGAATCTCCCTTGTGGTCAAGGAGTGACCACCCTGTGCAAACAGGCACCATCCAGCACCTCAATGTTTGCTTTGTTGCAGTTCCCGCTGAAACTCGAGTAACAGAGTCCGACAAGACCAAGCGTGCCTGCCTTCTAACAGCCCGATCCACAGTCCCTGCAGAGATGAGACACGTGGAGGCGACCGCAAGTGTGGGGCCCGCCATCTTGGAAAGACCACGAGACGCTGACCGTGCAGCCCACGAGTGACTCTCGAAGTTGTGCATTGGGGTTTGAGAAGCCCCAGCCCTGTAGTGGAACGGATGGAAAAGCGGCAGAGGATTCCCGTAGAGATGGTGAAGCTGCTAAGTATCCCGCTAGCACAGCTAGTACCCTTAACGGCGCCAGCCCAGCTCGGTCAAAAGATGGCAAAGGCAAGGGGAAGGGTGCTACAGTTCAGAGGGTAACAAAACAAAATATTCAATGTCAGACTCTTCCAACGATGTTCGAGAGGCAGAATGCCCATAATATTGATATACCAGCAGTTGGAGAAGTGTGGCTCACTGGTTAGAGCAGGCAGACCCTGAAGCAGAGGTCAGACCCGGGACCAGAGTTCGATTCCCGACGCGGCAGGGTGTTGAGCTCAAATGTCCACGGACTCGATAATTCTCGCTTCGGTGCCTGACCTAATCATGGGTTCACACTCTGCAACTCTGGGCATTAAGCTTGCTTAATCTCCACAACGGCCCCCGCGGCGGGATGCCTGGCTTTCACCTTGGGGATGCCCTGTAGGGGCTATCTCACAGGGAAAAAACAGGATGGGTTCCCAAGGCAAGCGCGGAGATACCCCTTCAGGGGTCGATTCTGGCGCTATATAAGAAATACAATAATAATAAGAATAATTGGAAGGGTGGGTATACCTCAGGTAATGACTAAGCAAGTAATGCTGGGGGCGGCACTTTTGGACATTTCCGATACCCCCAATGATGCACAAACAAGCGAGGTACAGCTACAGCTGCCGCAAAGTGAGCTAAACGGGTTAGCTGGTGGCATGACTAGAATAGCTGATGGGGATCGTCTTATTGAAAAAGAAGGCATTCAAAAGAATACGACATTGGGCGAGACTATTATTCCTGCCTCAGGCATCCACATACCGGAGAGGACTAATCCACCAGAAGCAGGGGAACATTTTTACTCATTAGCAGAGGCATCTTCAGATGAGGGCTCCAGTTTAAGCAAGGACTGGCTAGATCACAGTGAAGATAAAGGCGAAGAGAGCAGCCCGGATGAGGCCCTAGGTGGAAGTAATATAACACCTAATTGTAGCATAACAACTATCAAGACGAAAACAAAGAAAAAAGGGTCTGCACAGAGGAATCCAGAGAGCCCTCTAAAACTAGTGGAAGCACCAGGGGAAATTACGAATGAAATCAAGCAGTTAGCACTCCGGTTTTAAATGGTGAAAAAGAAGCTTCAACCTCTGTAGCTTCGATGCATGCCCTATCGCTAGTAAGCTGTACCTCATGCACCTTTACCCCTGCCATTAATCTGAACTCGGCCAGTGACACTAACACACTACATGCTGCACTGCTAAACTGCAGATCTTTACGAAAACATAGCCTAGAAATCTTCCATTTACTTGACGATAATAATATCCACATTTTGTTTCTTACTGAAACATGGCTGGACGAACACTCAGAGCCGGATATTATACAGACTCTTCCACCCGGCTTCGTCCTCTCTAGGTTGGACAGGAAAGATGGCAGAGGGGGGGGCATTGCTATAGCCACCAAAACCCCATTAGAATGCACCATCTCTCCGACCGTGATTGACCATAGTGAAGCGGCGACTTTTACTATCACTACTGGGCCTAATCAGTCCCTCTCTGGTATTCTGGTGTACCGCCCCCCTGGACGACTGTATGACTTCACCCCTACTTTGGTAGAAGCCATAACTCATCTTGCGCTTAAAAAAACTCATATTATAGTACTGGGTGATTTGAACGTCCATTTTGACGACCCGTTCGACAAAGAAGCGGCTGACATCAAATCAGAGCTACTCTCTTTAGAACTAGAGTTAAAAAACAATGATCCGACACACCAACACGGACATTTATTAGACCCTGTTTTTGGAAACTGGAAGGGAATTCAGACCTTAGCTCCTCAGCCAATTCCTTGGTCTGATCATTTTATAGTCCCTATATCCATCCAATTAGAAAGGACCGAGCAGTACAAACAAAGCTCACAACGGTTCAAGCGTAGGAGATGGAAAAACTTCTCCATTGACTCCTTTTCTAATATCATTCAGGATGCGGGTCCCCCAAAAGGCTCCGATAGTGAAACAGCATATGCTCACCTACAGGACAACATCGCAAAAGCGCTGGATGCTACCGCTCCCATTCGCACTATAACTAGTGCCACAAGAACCAAAAAAACTGCCCCGTGGTTCAATCAGGAGCTCCAGATCGCTAAAACAGCATGTAAAAAGCTCGAACGAGATTGGCGTGTTAGTTTTTGCCCTGAAATAAAAACCAAATACAAAACAGCACAAAAAGATTACTATAAAATGGTACGCACATCAAAAGCCTCCTATTATAATAATCGCATTTTAGAAGCTGAAAACTCTTCCAAAGAACTTTTCCAGATTTACAAGGAAATCTCTGTAGTTGAGTCTAACCCTACCTCCCAGAATGATTCAGTGGATACCTGCAATAAAATTGCCAAGTACTTCTCGGATAAAATTACCAACATTTATGCTAATTTTTCCACCAACATAAAATCTGGCACTGAATTCACAGAGAATAAAGACCATATAGGCACTCAAACCCGACTTTGTGCCTTCTCTGTACCTCCTGCTGAAACGCTGATAAAAATCTGCAAAAGTATCAAATCTGGTTCGCCACGTGATCCCGCACCTCCTAAAATTCTTACCGCTAGTCTCCCGGCCCTGGAGCCGCATTTTACACACATGCTGCAAATATCATTCTCCACAGCTACTCTCCCCGCGGACTGGAAAAAAGCCATAGTGTTCCCCATTAAGAAAAAACCTAACCTAAGCCAGGATATATTGGAGAATCTACGTCCAATTTCTCTACTCCCTTATCTAGCTAAATTAGCTGAGAAAGTAGCTAATGCCCAACTTATGATCCATCTTGAAACCCAAAAAACCTTCCACTCCTCACAATCGGGCTTCAGATTGGGCTTCTCCACGGAGACAGCACTCCTCAGAGCGACTGAAACTCTGCGGGAGGGAGCTGATAAGGGCAAAACCATGGCCTTGATCATGTTGGACCTCAGTGCCGCGTTTGACACTGTAGCTCACTCCATACTGCTACAGTGTCTAAACAGAGTGGGAGTCACAAATGAGGCCCTAGGTTGGTTGAAAGCTTTTCTTACCAACAGAAGCTTTCAGGTCCAAAGAGGGACCTATCTTTCAGACAGCTTGATCTTAGAACAGGGGGTACCTCAGGGCTCCGCCCTGAGCCCTACCCTGTTCAACTTATATATGACACCTCTGGCAGAGGTGGTCCAATCGTTCGGCGTAGAGCTTGTCTCTTACGCCGACGATACCCAACTCCTGATCTCCCTGTCTCAATCCCCCTCCTCTGAGGCTGATAATTTTAAATCCTGCATGTGCAAGCTGGCTGTATGGATGAATGAGCACTGCCTCAAATTAAATGGAACAAAGACAGAGGTGATTATAATAGGAGGGAACAACACCAAATGGACCCAAGATTGGTGGCCCACATGTCTGGGACCAGTACCTACCCCTAGTCAGGAGGCCAAGAATTTAGGTGTCTGGATAGACAATAAACTCTCCTATGACAGTCATGTCAAAAAAACAGTTGGAAAGTGTTTTGGAGTTATGAAGACGCTTAGCCGCACTATGGATCTGCTCCCATTGAGTTCCAGGCGGACCCTAACGCAGGCTCTTATCACTTCCCGTATAGACTATGGGAATGTGCTGCTGCTGGGCACTTCCGAAAAAAACATTAGAAAACTGCAAGTCCTCCAAAATTCAGCGGCACGTCTCGTGCTAAGACTCCCACGCAGAGCCCCCTCGAAACCTTCTTTGGATACTCTGCATTGGCTGCCCATCAGCAAGAGGATAGTATTTAAGGCACTTCTATGGTGCCACCGGATCATTCATCAAAGAGCCCCCTCCTACTTATCTGACTTAGCCTCTCCCTACGAACCCCACAGATCCCTACGTTCTAAGGGAACTGGTCTGCTTGTAACAACGCGTCCAAGAAAGGCTAGACTTGGAGGCAGGTCTTTTCGTACTCTGGCAGCCAAGAAGTGGAACACCCTCCCCATGAACATCAGACAGGAAGAAAACGAAACATCTTTTAGGAAACAACTAAAAACTTACCTTTTCACTATTTAGCCACAGCCTGCTGCCTATCCACCCATGCAACACTCTCTCCACAGCGCGGGGACACGCCGGGAGGCGTCACCAGGCGCTTTATAAACTCCTATAATAATAATAATAGTCAAGGGCCTCAGGAAATCATGTTGGTTACTATATATGAAACAATGATGGGCCATAGAGCGGAGAGCAAAGCTGAGAACACTCGTTTGCAAGCTACCTGCAGTAAGGTTAAAAATGCTGTTCCGCGGGCGATAAAACTAGGGGCAGAAACTGCGGATAGAGTTACAGAGGCAGAAGCCAGAATATCCGTCCTTGGGGACTATGCAGCGACACAGAAAGAAGAGTTAGAATTAATTAAGGCTCATCGGGATGATCTGAGTTTGAAGCTGTCTGAACTTGAAAATTATTCTCGTAGGAATAATTTGCGCTTTTTGGGGATACCCGAGAAACTGGAGGGTGCTGATGTTCGTAAATTTGTTGCCGAGTTACTGCAAGAAGCTTTGCCGGGGCTTACAATCTGGGACTGGTCCCGAGAAATTCAGCAGGCACATCGGTTCCCGTTCTCAGTTCAAAAACCCCGCCAAGGAACAGAGGATTTACCTAGAGCGATTTTAGTTTGCTTCAACAATTTCCTGGCAAGAGAAGACATTTATGCTTTGGCGAGACCGGACAAGAAAGCAACTGCTAAAAACTGTAACTTCTTCGTAAGGCCAGACTTTTGCCAGGCAACAGTCTCTAAACGTTGGCATCTAAGACAACTCATTCCAGACTTTCAAAAGAAGGGGGCGGTGGTATATCTACAAAATCCGGCTAAATTAAAAGTAACGCTAAAAGGGCAAACTAAGTTTTTTTGGTCAGAGATTCAGGCTAAAGAATACTTGGAATCTATTTAGGGAGTGCAGAACGGTGAGATAGCTTAGGTCAGAACTGGTTGTCAAGGGATTGGTTTTTTTTTTTTCGTAGGGAGACCCTCTGAGCTGTTGTTGAAGGGGACTGATGTTCTCTTTTCTTTCTGTTCTTTTTTTGTACCAGGGAACTTTATTGGCAATAATAGCAGAATACGCCACAAAGGTGTTTTTTTCTTTTGTAGGTCTCAGGGGGCAGGGGGGGAGGACATGGCACTCCACCAATGCAAGGACTGATAGTCCTTGGGCCTCATATGATGGGAAGGATGGGTGGGGGAGAGAGGGAAGGGCAGATGGGAGAGGGGTGGGATAGGGAGGTTATGGGGGTGTGGTGGTGGGGACGGGAAAAAAAGGCAGCAGCAGGCAGGTTGGAAGAGGAATAAGGCTGTATGGCTTAGCAGGTTGGGATAAACTGAGCAATGTATTTCAATGTATTTCAAGAAAGGGAAGAGAAGTTTGGAAGAATGGTTTTACAGGATGTAAACATGGTTACTTTAATTTAGAATATGGCGTCAATAAGAGGAAGTGTTAGGAAGCTTAAGATTTGCACCCTAAACATCTGTGGTCTGAATGATCAGAGGAAACGTTGAATGTTAGCAAAAATAGTTCAAATATTAGTGGTTGACATACTTTGCCTACAGGAAACCCATGTGGCTTGGGCCAATAGGGATTATTTGAGAAATATGGGGTTGGAGTAGATCGTTTGTTCCAAACAAACAGGTATTAAAAGGGGGGTGGCGATACTCAAAAAACGGGGAGTGGGGGAGTGTATGAAGACACTGGCAGATAAGTGGGGTCGTTGGGCCATTGCAGAGTTTAAGCTGGGAAGGTATAGATTTACAATCTGTAATGTTTATGGCCCAAATTTGGACGATGCAGAGGTCTTCAATTTCTTAAATCTCGAGTTGGCATTATGGACTACTCCTGTGCTGCTGTGTGGCGATCTTAATATCAATATAGGTGTAGACTTGAATATAAGATCTAATCCAGTGTATACTGGTAGAAAGAAACTAACGTATACCGCAATACGGCAATTATGTTTGGATCATGGTCTTTATGATATATGGCAGGCAAAGTACCCCGCTCATCCGGGTTTTTCTTTTTTTTCTGCTCCCCACTCAAAATTCGCACGGCTAGATTATTTTTTCTCCTCTACTGAAATTTTAGCCAAAAATACTATAACAATCTGTCCCAAACTGGTCTCGGATCGCAATCCGATCATAATTGATTTAGCTTTAGAACTAGAAGAATCATTAGAATTTTCTCCATGGTCTTTCGATTGAAAATTGTTATTAGATGAGGAATATTGTCAGTATATGACCCAAACTATTCAGTTTTTTTTTTTACATAAATAAAGGTACTGCATCTCAAGAAATAGTATGGGACGCTTTTAAAGCCGTGGTCCGTGGGGAGACTCTAAGCTTCTCTGATTTTAGACGTTAACAGATGCGCTTTAAACAACGGCAGGAGTTTAAGCAGGTTTTGCAGGCAGAGGAAAAATTAGCTGAGGCTATAAGACTAGGAGCAGATGCAGAAGAACGCAACCAAGTTCAAAAAGACCTCACTATTAAAAGGGCCAATGTTTATGTCAATATTGCCGAACAAATTGCAATTAATTATTCACAACATAAAGAAACAGCATATGAATTTGGGGAAAAGACAGGCAGAATATTGGCGAAAAGGGTAGGGGAGAAAGCGGTATACAATGCGATATTAAAAATTAAGAACCCGCTGGGAATTTTGCAGGAGACAAAGGAAGGTGTGTTGATGGCCTTCCAAGAGTATTATCAGCAGTTATATAAGGATGATATTGAGGTTGACATAGATGCGGTTTGTGAGTACCTATATGAGGTGACCCCTGTGACCCTAACAGAAGTCTAAAAGGTAACCTTATCGGCACTGCCACATTGGGTAGAAATCGAGATAGCTATCTGTGGGTTAGCCCAGGGGAAAGCTATGGGGCCTGATAATACCCCTTTGGAGTTTTATAGAAAGTTTAGACACCTATTAAGAAGAGAACTAGAGGCAGTGTGTCAGCAAGCTTTTTTGGGAAAGGACCTGGCTCCTGGGCAGAAGCCACTATTGTAGTGTTTAAAAAGAAAGGCAAAAAAGAGGATGAACTGGGGTCTTACAGACCTATATCACTACTTAACTCAGATAGCAAAATGTACTTGAAAGTTATTGCTAATCGGCTAAACGACCTGATTCCAAGATTTGTCTCCCTTATGCAGCATGGCTTTATACAGGTAGAGGGACCACAGACTATATAAGGCGTATAATATCATTGCTAGACTGGTCGCAAGGGTCTAGCTTACCCGTCAGCGTGGCCCTGTTGAACGCCGAAAAAGCATTCAACAGGGTTACGTGGACCTTTTTATGGTCTGTTCTGGCTAAAAAAGGCTTCCCAGAAGAACTGATTAAGGCGGTAAAGGCATTGTATTCACAGCCATCTGCTGTGATTCGACTCTCAGGGATGACATCTCGTAGGGTGCGGCTAGCAAGGGGGACGAGGCAGGGTTGTCCCTGCTCGCCCTTGCTGTTCGCATTGTACATTGATCCGTTCATTAACAAGTTGGAAACAAACCCGGCAATAAAACTAGTACAGATGAATAATTTGGAATTTAAAGTTTGTGCATATGCAGACGATATAGCTATAGTATCGTCGGAGATAGCCAGTGCACTACCAATTATAGTGGATTCTGCGGAGGAATTTGGTCAGTATGCTGGATATAAATTAAATATCAATAAGACACAGCTTATCCATTCGGTGGCAGGGCGGCCAGAGAGTATAACATTTGATATAGAGGCCACCTATCTAGGAATCAAGATTACCGCAAACACAGAAGATATTATCCCTATCAATTTAGATCCTATAAAAGGCTCTTCTAATAAAATTCTTGAACGGATAAATAACTTGAAGCTCTCCCTTTTAGGACGCAGTAACGTGATAAAAATGCTCATATTTCCCAAATTTCTGTATGTATTTCGTGCTATCCCTTTTTGATTTCTTCCTGTTATTTTGTTTGTATAGATAGAATGTGTTCAAGGTTTCTTTGGGGGTATCACCGGGCCAGGAAGTATTGTGCATTACCCAGAGAGAGAGGGAGATGGGGTATCCCATACTTCCAGTTTTATCATTGGAGTGCATTACTGCAGCACATGGGATTCTTAATGTTCCCAGAAGACCCCACAGAGGAGTATATGAGGCCATCTATATATGAAATGCTCTTGGGCACTGAAGCAAAGCAGTGTCTAACCCGGGTCATTGAACCTAGTTACTATAAGAAAACCAAATTTAAGATTTTTGTAACAGCTTATTATATATGGAGAAATTTAAAAAAGAGATTTTGCTTTGGCCCGAATATTAATATCTATACTCTGCTGAGGGGCTGTACGTTTTTACCAGAATTATTTCAAGATGGGGTGATGCTTAGATGGTATAACCTGGGGATTAGTAAGTTTGAGGATGTGTTTCAGGGGAATGAGTTTGTCTCTTTTGAGTATCTAATGAAAGAATTCCAGGTACCCCGAATGGATTTCTACAGGTTCGTATTTTTTGTATGCAGAAAATGTCAAAATCCATGATAGGATTAGAGAAGAATGTGTTGCTAGAAGCAGTTAAAAGCCAGCAGAAAATTGGGTCTTTATATCAATTATTTGTGGAGACGTTGGAAGATGATTTAGCTATTAGAACTGTTAAGTGGCGAAACAAAATGGGTATAGATTGTGTTAATATAGAGAAAAGCATTGAGTTAGCTGGCAAAGCACTGTTGAATGGACCCCTGATAAGCCAGCATTTTATGTCAGCATTTGAGCATATTTGAGCATATTTGAGCATATATTATGTGAGTATTTGAGTATATACGCCTAGTAAGCTAGCAAAATGGAATTCTGGGAGGGGGACGATGTGCAACCGCTGTAGTTTTTACGCAGGTGATGCTGTTCACATGTTTCATGCATGTCCTTAACTGGGTCAGTTTATTGCCGATATATAATTTTTTATGCTGAGGAACTTAGGTATCCCTATCAAAATAATGGCATCACTGGCTATTTTTGGCTATGAAGAGGGGTTGAATCAGTCAAGAACTGAGGAAGCAGAAGGCTTCATCTTTATTTGCATGTCAGCATATCGTTCATGTATTACATCTCATTGGCTTGACACAGACCCACCCAACTTTATAATGTGGCAAACAAAACTTTTATCTATGTACTATCTTGAAACTATATTATCTATACTACTATTATAAAGAGAGAACACAAACCTTTGAGCCAGGTAAACACGAAAATTACACCACCAATCAAAGCACCCAAGACATCTTTGAAAACCTCAGGGCAAGCAGAAGGACATAGGCTATTAAAAATAAAAAATATACGTTGTTTAAAAAATGTCGAAATAAAAATAAAGTAGTCCCTTGCAAGTAGCGCCGGCCGCGACGTCTGCGTGATGACATCATTTGCGTTTGCGCTCCCTGGCAACACTTCCGGAAATGGCGCCGAAGATAGCGACCTGCTGGGAGGACTGCCGCGGCCCTGCTTGCTGCTGGGCGAAGTGGCAGCCTGTGCGGGCGGGGCGCATGGAGAGTGGTGGCCTGTGGGGGCGGGGCGCCTCGAGAGTGGCGGCCTGTGCGGACGAGGTGCCTGGAGAGTGTCGGCCTGTGCGGGCGGGGAGCCTGGAGCGGGACCGGCGGCTGAGGTAAGGATCAGGTGGGAGGGGGGGGCCGGGACGGGGCGGGAGGGGGCCGGGGGCAGAAGTGCACACAAGCCTCAAATGCTGCCCCCAGCCCCTTTCTGCCCCAGGCAACGCTGGGGCGGGCTGCTAGTATAAAATAAAAGGTATAAGAAGGAAAACCTATGGCCGGAAGCTCTGGGCCCCAATCGCTAGCTGGATAGGTTCATAAGTTTTTTTAACTTATTTGTTGGATTTGTTAAGGACGGCTGAAAATTGAAATCTGTGAACAGTCTTTTGTATATTGCTTTGTCTGAAGTATATTTGTATTTGTATTTTTCTCTGTCTGCTGCCAAGAAAAACTTAATTAAAAAAAAGGATTGGTAAGTCATGGTCTACAGGTATAAGTCCTAAAAGGACTTAAAGTACTGATAGACTGTAAGTAAATAGAAAAAACAGGACTACTAGGTCAAAGTGTGAATGTATATGGGCCCAGGTGAGTATGGTAAATCAAGCTAGTGGTCCCCCGCACTCTATCAGTATACTTTCTGGTAGCAGATTGATGGTTAGGGATTAGTTAAAAATAGGTAGTTTGTTGTGTATTGATTATTTATTATTGATTTTCATGTACTAACCAGAAAAGCTGCTTGTGTTGTTAAATGTCGTTTGGGATATCCTGGGATACTGAAAACAGTTGGTAAATAGAAGCCATAATGCTGTGAGGTTACTTGCCTTGATGAAATAGGTACAGAAGTTAAGTAAAACTTGAAGCACCAGTTAGGGATTATTTTTCTCGTATAAAAGTGAGAGTGATTAGTAGCAAAGGAGTTCGCTGGTGAAACTGTGGTCTTATATCATCTATAAAGGGTAATTCTGAAGGAGTAGCAGGTTCTTTTTTAATTAGGTGAAGAGTAAACAGAAGCTTGTTTTACTCGCAGTGCATCAAGAGTAGGCGGGATAAGGTTTACTCGTTGTGAAAGAAATTATCTTTTCTTTGAATTTAGTAAATCAGGCACAGTAGCAAATGTTTTCATGTTGTCCATTAATGAAATGTATAATTGAATTTTGAAAAGAAATTGAATAGTCGTATTACCTTGCAAAGGAGGGAGTCAGTCGCGGCTGCTGCACTGACGTCATAGAGAGCAGCGCTGAGATTGGTAGAAACAGCTGGTGTGTAACCCTGAGATAATTGTAAAGGAGGAGTGAGTGCAGAGAGTGAGATTCACATCACAGAACAGCCATGCAATCATTGGTAAACGCTGCTTGTAAGTTTAAACCTCATTGGTCATTTAAAATTAAGAGACGGGCTGGTATTGGAGAAATATTTCTGCAAAAGTAAACAAACTGAATTGATTGAATTTACTGAAATTCTGTAAAGTAATTAAATAGCGGTATATGTGGCATCTAGATCCAGCATTTATAGGAAATCTTCCTGATAGAAAATATTTAGGATTTGCTAAAGAACAACAGATTAGAGCAAGACCTTATATCATGTACGGAGAAAAGAGAAACATTTCATTTTTCAAGAAAATATAGAATTATTTTAAAAAGGACAAAACTATTAAACCAAGAGAAGGGATTATTATTCCACCACCCAATACACCTGCATCATACATGATGGTAGAAAGGGACTACCACACTTGTGTGTCGTAAGAAAATTGGAAAGAATATACCAAACATTATGGCATATTAGCTTTTGCAGAACATGGTACATTTAATGGTAGAATATTGCACAATTTGCGAACTCGCATGAATGGGCTAGATCACATACCAAGATTAACCCAATATGAAGCCCTAGAGGAGTGGTAGACAGAAGCTTTTGAACAAGATAGATCTCGAGGCGATAGAAGTCTTAGTAGATTTCATCCCAGATTCCCAAAGGATACTAGAGATAAGCAAAGGAAAAGATGGAGACAGTCCATGTTAGTGGAAGGGTTGTATCCTGTCGTGACACTAGAAGAACCATCAGGAAGTAAAAGTACAGAGAAAATGAAAAATTTAATGACTAGTGGTGATTCGGATGATGATTATTTAGATGATTTGTTAATGGAAAATCTGCCACTTTACCAAGAAGAAACTCATAGAGTTACTCCCAGTGCTCCATTTTTACAACCATCTTTAGTTCCGCAGATTATACATGAAACCTCATTGGAAAAGGTACTCCGAGAAAGAGAGAAAGAAGCTTTAAACAAACAGCGTAGAGAATTAATCCAGAAAATTACTCAATTAAATACGAGTCCTGAAGCCTTGACAATACCAGTAACAATAGGTCCGGTAGTTCCTCTATATGGAGACAGGCAACCTAGTCCTAAAACTCCTGTTCTAGCAACACCCATAGTACAGCCCAGGAAGGAAAATGTAATAGTCGATGACCAAGCAAGTGAGTATGAGTCAGTAATTTCCTTGATGGATTTACCTATACGAGAACCAGTGAGTGATTCAATCAGAAAAAATACTCCCAGATGCTAAAGGAAGGACAGATTGAGACAGCCGCAGGAACGAGAAACGCAACTGTACTAAGCCCAGAAGATTTAGGTTGATGAACCCAAGACATAGAGAAGCCAAAATCACAAAAAGTATTGGACATATTCAAATTAAGGGTAGAACTGGAAGAAATGGTGGCTGGAAATGTGGGATTGTAAAGGTTAAATTCTTTTGATGAAAATGAATTGTTGTTTATATGCAGAAGTATTACTGAAAATACTAAAATATACCATGAAAAGTTCATGGATTTGGCTTCTGAAATGGGAATTGACATTGGCAAATGAAAGGTATTAGAGAAACCATATAGAGCTGAATTTTCTGACAAGGATTTGGAAAGTATGAACGTGCCAGGACAAAAATTGCAGATAAAAGAATTGTCGTTGTCGCAAAAATGGGGAGATCTAGACAAATGTAAACCTAGATGGATGAAGAAAAAGGAAGAGGCACAGGCAAATAAAACCACATCTGAGTATTTGCTAAAAGATGCAGCAAAGGTCGAAAGATTGTGTCCGATGAGAGAAGTGCCAGGAGGAGGTTATGTACATGTTACACGGTCCCAACAGGATATTTTATCATTTACTAATGACTTCCCAAAACTCAGAGAAAAACCTGTAGAATAGTACCTGCAAGTTGAAAGGTTTGTGAAGGTGTCGACCATACTGTTAAAATATTTAGATGGTTTATTTGACATTGTTGTTCCAGCTGATTTGTGGACCGAGTGTAAAATTACAGTAGATTGGCCAAATGATGAATACCCTAGAGTTCCTAAAACAGGAGCCCCGTCAGAAGATATAATGAAGAAATATAATCAGGTGATAACTTACTAAAAGGGAAAGATTCCTCCAAAAGAAACTGATTGGACTAGAATAGATAGAACCACTCAAAATAAAGATGAATCTTTACATGCATATTATGAAAGACTATTGCAGGTGTTTAAACAGTACAGTGGTTTAAAAAACATTGATAATAAGGACATTGTGAGAAGTTGGCCTGGTATATGATGCTCACTAGTTCTAGTGATCACCTTGTACCATGCCAAGCAACCCTTATGATGATTGGTTATAAGTCAACCTTATAGACCAGCTATCCTAGGGGTAGCGTGGACAAAGCAGTCTTAGGCTAAACTCTGTAAAGGCATGTGAAGCAAGCTGTTTTACCATATCAATCCCCTTGAATACCAAATGAAAGGACACCACACGGATATATATTGAAAACATATATATATTTATTTACTACAAGTATCCCCTATACTCTTTATGAGCACAGAAGCAAATGCGTTAAAACAAAACACAGTTTAAATATACAAAAGTTGCACAATATGGATAGGCCCTGGTGGCCACTCAAACCATATACTAAAATAGTGGTATAAGTACCACTAATCGAAAAGGAAGTAAGCCTAGGGCCTTGGGAATCGCTGGAGCTGTTCGGGACTAGCAGTGACTAAGTCGGGAAAGGCCCGCGGGACTCGGGGACAGCGCTTAAAGCACATGCATACACCAATGCAAAGTCAATGGTGCGTAAAAGTTACAAAGTTACTGAAAAGGGAACCTTCCGGATGACCTAGAACCTAGCAACTTGGAACATAGACACTAGAGGTGTATTGCTACACAGGAGCACCGGAGTGCCAGGGTTACCTCACCCACAGGAAGCGGGTGCATATGTCTCAAAGTGTGTCGGGTTTCGTCGCGCTTGTCTATGGAGCCTGTGGATGAAGATGCTGCAGGCGGGTCGTCGAGGAGAGTTCCGGTGGATCCAAGAGTGGATCTGAAGAGGTGAAGACCTGAAAGCAGAGGGGACAATGTTCAAAGCCACTAGCCAGTGACTACCATGGACCCAGGAGGGAACCAGGCAATGTCGGGTGCAAACAGGCGAAGAAGTGAAGATTGTCTCTGCAGCCACGTGGACACGAAGAGGTCGAGGACGTCCAGGCATCGGGTAGATATAGGTATACTATATCTAAGTAAGAGGTGATTACACCAACTTACCCCAGCTGATTGATCAGCCAGTTGTGTCAAATATGGAGGCCAGGTCAGGGGTGGCATAATACATGCTGCAGCCCCTGGTTGCCTTGGATACACCTATGCCCTGGGTACCTGGAGTACACTGTTACAGTGGCCTAGAAGGTGAACCAGTTCCAATTCGTAATGCACCTAGAGTGCATTGGCATTAATTTAGAGAAAGAACAGCAGGCTGTGGGTCTGATTAGCTTTCCCACAGCCACATTAAGTCATAAACCAGTGAAGCAAAAAGCAAAAATTTTGGGTGACCATAGGATAGCAGACCCTACTCTCCTACACAACCCCCCCCCCCCAAACGCAGGGACATTAGGCTAACCTTGACCAGTTGTGTCTTCATGTTCTAAGTGGAAGTACCTGGAGAGACCATCTGCATTACCATGGTCAGTCCCTGGGTGGTGCTCCACTGTAGGGAAATGGACCACCTGAGTAGTTTGAGGTTTTCACCCTTCATCTGATTAAGCCATAAGAGGGGCTTATGGTCGGTCTGAATCTTGAAGTGAGTGCCAAACAAGTATGGTCTCAACTTCTTCAGGGCCCACACCACAGCAAAGGCCTCCCTCTCAATTGCTGACCAACGTTTCTCTCTGGGGGTCAGCCTTCTGCTAATAAAAGCAACGGGCTGGTCTTGACCATCTACATTAAGTTGTGAAAGCACAGCTCCCACTCCCAACTCAGAAGCATCTGTTTGGACAATGAACTCTCTTGAGTAGTCAGGACTCTTCAGGATAGGTGCAGAGCACATGGCCTTCTTCAGGTCATCAAATGCCTTTTGACAGTTTACTGTCCACTGAACCTTTTTGGGCATCTTTTTGGATGTCAGATCATTAAGAGGAGTCACAATGGACCTGTAGTTCTTAACAAACTTCCTGTAGTACCCAGTCAGGCCCAAGAAAGCTCTGACCTGAGTCTGGGTAGTTAGAGGGGACCAGTGCATGATGGTCTGGATCTTACTCTCCAGGGCTTGAACATGGCCTCCACCTACAAGGTGACCCAGGTACACAACCTTACTCTGCCCTATCTGGCACTTTGTGGCCTTGATAGCGAGGGCTGCCTTTTGCAGAGCCTCTAGCACTTCCTTCAGGTGGACCAGGTGATCCTCCCAGGTGGAGCTGAAGACAGCAATATCATCCAGATATGCTGCACAAAAGTCATCCAACCCAGTAAGGACTTGATTCACCAACCTTTGGAAGGTGGCAGTGACGTGCTGTGAGCGGTGAAGGGGCCTGGCGGACTAGCAGAAGCCGGGGGCAGGCGTGAGACCAAGCTGCACTGAAGCGAAGCGGACTGCTGCTCTGATTGACCCTGTGGCCTCGGACTGGCAAGACAACCCCCCGCCGTCGGAGACATCGCCAGCCCGAGGCGTGAAAGGCACCACGGACAACAGGTGATCGGGAGGCGGTGTAGTGCGGTGAGGACTTTGCAGAGCACCGCGCTCCGAGGAGCCGGACGATATACGCGGTAAGAGCCTGAGTGCCAAAAGGAAAAAGTAGTGTGTTTAAAAAAGGATAGAGAAACAAGAAGAACAAACTTTAATCAACATTGTTCTCTCCATGCCCATCTTGATCATAGTTCTATGGTCATCACGGTGATTGAGGGTCTGACCCGGATGAGTTTTGGGCATGGCATGGTCTTAAAGATCAAGAGACACACCAGCCCGATCAGGATGACCAAATGATAAACATTTTTTCTACACTTTGTTGATGGGAATCCTATTTTGCTCTGTACGGGTCTGTTCAAGCAATCGCAGTGGGTCCTCTGACTGTGAGGTTGTATTTCTATCTCTATCAAAGGTAGTAAGCTTGACCTAATACCTTGGACACTTGCTCACTTCCATAGAAGCTTAGTGTATTTTGGGGTCACCATTAGCTCCCTTTCAGACCCCCAGGTTGTTTTTTGTGATTAGATTGTAGTTTTGGGGATTTCATCCTGGGTTTGGTCTTTAAAAATTCCCTGTGACCCTTAGTTCCACCGTAATTTATTTATTATAAAATCAATGTTCCAAGAATTAAAAACGAACTTGCAGGGCATAGACCACAAAATGGACGCCCTGGCTGCACGAATGGAAAGCATCACAAAGAGAATGGACAAACAAGAGGGCAGAGTAGGGGTGCTGGAAACGCGAGTGACCAAAACGGAAGAAAGCCAAACGGACCTGGACAAGAAGGTACGTGGCATGGACAAAGTGCTGGCGCTAATTCAACAAAAGAATGAGGACTTGGAGGAGCGCTCGAGGCGCAATGACATCCGCATCACGGGCGTGGTAGAATCAACAGATATTACCAGCATGGAGCTATATGTTGAGGAGATGTTGAAGGACTTTTTGGATCAGGTATGTCGCAGATGTTCCTTGTGGAAAGGGCACACAGGACATTGGGACCTAAACTTAAACCAGGTGCAACGCCTAGGCCCATTATAGCGCACGTCTTAAACTATAGAGACCGTGACACAATATTACGCATGGCAAGAGACATGAAAGATGTGCAATATAAAGGCAACCACATCGCCATATACCCGGATTTCACCCTACAGGTACAAGCAGCTTGAAGGGAATTTATGCCAGCGAAAAAGATCTTCCAAAAAATAGGGACAAAATATTCGCTAATTTATCCTGCGAAGCTTAGAGTACAGGGCCCAGGCAGACCATCTTTCTTCATGGATGCAAAAGCGGCTTTGCAATATGCAAAAAAACTGGCAAGAGACCAAAAGAACCAGGCGCATTTTGAGGAACCGGAATCGCAGGACAGGCTAAGTGATATAGAGTGAATGCTGATGATACGGTTCAGACTTTGCACTGTAACTAATATGTAATAGCCGGAATGGGGCCAGAGTGTCCAACTGGAGTAGTAGGGGTCAACCAATTTTGGAGGAGGGAATGTGCAAATGTGCGCACTTGGAGGTGTGGGGGGTCCTCAAGCTGAAACACTCAGGCCAGCGCTCGATCACCCTGTCAAAAGTACAGGGATACTAGACCAGCCTGCGTACCCCAGGGGATGATTCCCATTACTTGGTTGCTGAGAATGACTTTCGATACTGTTCTTGTAGTTGGGGGGGCGACCAGGGGGGGAATTGCACAACCTAATTGGAGGGTTGGAGCGGGTGGGGACTGCGATGACTCGAGTTCGGGGAGTTATGATGTTGAATGTTTGTTTACAAGCGATGTGTCGAATGAAGCGGGTGGTTATGCTGCGCCAGATGCTGAAAAACATGGGTCACCCAGTCGGCAACGACTTCATTCATTGTGCTATGGCTGGTTGTGTATGCTGAGGCCCGATGGGCCGTTACGATGTGGCACACTATTAGTATGGGGATGGACATATGGGGAGTTGTATGGATTTGGCTTGCTGTTGGAACAATTTATTTCAATAACCCTGCAGACGTGAAGCAAATAAAATGTCTCACCTCGAACGTGCGAGGCATGAATGACAGACGTAAAGCCAGATTGGTGCAAGCTTTTTTACTTAGAAAAGAGATAGACATATGCTTTCTGCAAGAGACCCACCTGGCTGCTAATGCCACACACTTGCTCAGACACAATAGGTGGGGAGAGATAACACATGCATCGTATTCTAACTACTCAAGAGGGGTGGCGGTAATGATCAAAAGAGGTTTACAATGGAAAACGCATGAGGAAGTCAGAGATGATGGAGGCAGATACATACTGCTGGTGGGGACGCTGTGCGGTATGAGAATGGTGCTGGTGAATGTCTATGGTCCGAATGACGATAACCCCGATTATTACTGTGATTTATGGCACAAGGTACAGGCCCGTGGCCCAGCAGCGATTATGCGGGGGGGGTGATTACAATGTTGTACTTTCGGACACTATGGACAGACAGGGGGCAGCTAGAGAACACCACCCTAGGGCGGCAGAAGCGCTAGGCGATATCATGACAGATGCAGAATTGGTGGATTACTGGAGGGCGCTACACCCTGGGGATCGCGCGGGTACATGCTTAACGATGCATAGAGCTGCATGGTCCAGGCTGGACTACTAGTTGCTGTCCAGGGACATCCACGCTTCGGTGATTGAGGTAACACACTTGCCAAGGTCGCTGTCTGATCATGCCCCGGTCTGTTTGACAATGACCACGCCATCACAGTTTATCCAACCATTTAGTTGGAGGTTCCCTTCACGGGCACTGCGAGACCAGGTTTTTAAGCAGGAGCTGAGAGAAAAATTGGAGGAGTACTTTGAGCTTAATGAGGGTACAGTGGATTCGCCAGGCACACTGTGGGAGGCTTGCAAGGTGGTGACGAGAGGATATTGCATGTCGCTAAAAACAGGGATGCTAAGATCCATAAGAGACTCCTTCTGCAAACTAGAAGCAGAACTAGCTAAGCTTGAATCTGCATTAACAGAAGAGCCAACAGATAGAATACGTGCAGAATTTAGATTGAAACTTAATCAATATCAGGAGGAGGCGGACAGAGAGGTGGCATATCTGGCTAGAGATAGTCAGGCTAGACGATATGGTGAAGGCGACCGAGCTGGGCGCACACTGGCAAACATGCTGCGAGTGCCAAGAGGGATGGACTACGTCTTTGAACTCAGGGGTGTAGAAGGCGATATGGTCAGAGAGCCCCCAGCCATACTTGAATCCATGACAAACTACTATAGGACGTTATACACTTCCAGGGTAACGCCAGATGACCAGGTCCTAATAGACTATCTGGATACTATAGCCTTAGCGTGGTTCAATGATGGGGCCAGACAGTATATGGACTTACCGTTTACACAGGATGACATAAGAGCGATAATAGCTGGTCTGCCGCTCTGCAAGGCACCATGCCCTGATGGGCTGACGGCAGACTTCTATAAAGAATATGCGGACATCCTGGTCCCGAGGTTGCACAGGGTCTTCGAGGAAGCAGTTGAATCAGGCATACTCCCACAGTCGATGCGCGAAGCGATGATAATCACGCTGCTTAAACCTGATAAGGACCCCGCCAACCCGGATTCTTATCTCCAACTTTCTCTAATAAATTTAGATGCCAAAATATACGCGAAGTTGCTTGCAGACCGACTAAAATATATGATGCAGCACATAGCGCTTTCTGATCAATCAGGATTCGTATTGGAGAGGTCCACTTCGCATAATTTAAGAGTACTGTTTGAGCTCCGGCACTACCTGGACCCTAGGGTGCAGGCCGCAGCCGCTTTATTGGATGCAACTAAGGCATTTGATTCATTAGAGTGGAAGTTCCTGCTGACACTTTTTACCCGAATGGGATTCAGTCCGCTATTTGCTAAAAGAATCAGCATACTCTATAACAATCTGACCGCCAGAGTACGGGTCAATGGACAGATCTCTGCTCCTATCTCCATAACCAGAGGGACTAGACAGGGGTGCCCACTGTCACCGTTACTATTTGCTATTGCGACGGAACCATTGGCGGCACGCATGAGACAACACTATACTCAGCGAAGCATTGGTTTCACGTCACGCGGACTGCTCATATCCATGTATGCCGACGACGTTACAATATACAGGATGAACCCGGCAGAGAATTTTGATCCACTGATGAGAGAAGTGGTGCGATACAGTGGTCTCACTGGTATAGATATAAATTGGTCGAAATCAGTGATGCTGCCGCTGACGGACGGTACAATCAAATGCCACACTGAATTCCCAATAGATTGGGTTACGGACGATGTCAAATACTTAGGTATCAAGATAAGCCGCACTATTCAGGATATATGGCTGTCAAATTTCGGAGTGGCCATGGAGTGGCTCGAAAGCAAAGTGAAGAAATGGAAAAAACTGCAGCTGTCTTTGACGGGCCGCATAGCCATCACGAAGATGGTGGTGGTCCCCAAATTTCTTTATTTCTTTGTAAACATCCCCTTGCCTTTAACAATGGCGTTCTTTCGCCGACTTAGGTCTGCTAATATTGAACTAGTTTGGGCGGGTAGGCAGCCCAGAGTAGCCTGGAATCTCCTTACACTTCCCTTCCACCAAGGAGGTCTGGCAGCCCCAGACTTTGAGCTGTATGCGTATAGTGCACAGGCCCAATACTTACATTACTGGCAACACCCGATCCCTTACCAGCCTCACGTGGCAATAGAGACAGACATGGCAGCACCCTGCCCCCTAAAGACAGCGGCGTACCAGAGATACAAACGGTCGCAGGAGGACATTGACACTGTAGAGGTGGTGCGTTGGGCTTGGTCGAACATTGCAAAAAGAGCTAGCATAACTGAACTATATGCCCCGAGCATGCCGTTGAAGGGCAATCCACTGCTGGGGCCACTGACGGATGCGGCAGTAGTGCGGCGGGCGCATGACTGTGGCCTGAAGGTAGAAGACGATTTGTATCCAGATGACACCTTCCTTACACTACAAAATATGGTTGCATCGCCCGAAAAGACGGCCTCAGAGCTACTACTATACTATCAACTGAGGGTGGCATGCAAACACAGATACCCTATGTTCCCTGAGGCCCCACCATCGTTGGCAGCTCTAGAGGACATACTTTCGAATAACTCCTCGCGTAAACTGATAACGCGCATCTTGAGGGCCACACAGAATGCAACACCTGTTGCGCATATTGACTCGAGATTGCAGTGGGAGGTAGAAGCAGGCATTAGTATCACAGAGAAACAATGGACATTTTGCTGCACTCAACTTGAACACCTATCGCCTAACTATAGATTGCGGCTGATACACTTTAACTACTTACACAGGACATACCGCACACCCAAACAGCTTTTTAAAATGGGATTGCAGGCTGATGCGACTTGTTGGAGATGTGGCGAGAGAGAGGCTACGTTCTATCACCTAGCATGGGTATGTGGACCAATACATAGGATTTGGAAGACAGTCTTCCATAACATAGGGCAGATAGTAGGTACATTAATAGGCCCAGATCCGCTTGTGGCCCTCCTGGGATTTGTGATGAACATGCCAAGTGCATCCCAGAGGTTGGTAGCTCTCCTTTTATTGCTGGCCAAGTGGCAAATAGCGATTCACTGGAAGCAGAAGGCTCCGCCAAAAATATCAAGCTGGGTGAGATCAGCGGTGTACTGTAAGGACCAACTGACTGCCTACTGGGATTTGATGTCGCAGCGTTCAAGGCCAGCGGACATATGGCAACCTTTGGTGGACTGGCTGGTGGGGGCGGAAGAGAATGACAGTGACTGAGTAGTGTTGGGGCGGTTAGACTGAGATGTGTGTGAATGAAATATCGTGCATGAAAAGCCATAGGGAACAGCGGACAATGGGAGTTTAACACATGGACTTTTATTCTTTGCAATGCTCGCTATTCTACGATACTCGCTTACAGTTGTTTTTGTTGGTTACTAAGTTACATATAAATGATGAAAACTTGCACAAGTGTACGGCATCGATCCGCATTAGCGGGGTAACGCTATGTAAACAAGCTGCCTGCCTCCGGGTTGTTGGCTGAATAGCAGTGTACACATTGATGAGAACGATAAAGGTTTTGAAAATCAAAAAAAAAAAATTTGCTCAAATATTTGGCAGAAGCCAACTTGTCTATGAGCTCATCTGCCCTTGGAATAGGGTGTGCATCTGTCCTGGTGACAGCATTGATTCCTCTGTAATCCACACAGAACCTCATCTCTCTCTTTCCATCTTTGGTGTGAGGTTTGGGGACCAGAACCATTGGGCTAGCCCAGGGGCTCTCTGAAGGCTCAATAACACCTAATTCCAGCATCTTTTGCACCTCAGTCTTTATACAGTCCCTGACATTGTCAGGTTGCCTGTAAATCTTGTTTTTCACAGGGAGACTGTCACCAGTGTCCACCACATGGGTACACCAGTTAGTCTGACTGGGTGTCAAGGAGAACATATGTCTATATGACTGTAAAACTTGTCTGCAGTCATTTTGCTGATGTTCAGTGAGGCTGCCATCTAAGGCCACACCATCCACTGAGCCATCTTCAGAGTTCTGAGTTAACAGGTCTGGGAGAAGAGTCACTCTCTTCCTCCTGCCCCTCATCTGTAGCCATGAGCAAGTCCATGTCTGCCCTGTCAACATATGCATTCAGTCTGTTGACATGGAGCACCCTGTGGGGGCTCCTGGGAGTTCGTAGGTCCACCAAGTAGGTAACCTCTCCCTTCTTTTCAACAATTGTATGGGGTCCAGACCATTTGTCCGGGAGTGCTGCTGGGGCCACTGGCTCCAACACCCATACTCTCTGTCCAGGCTGATACTCAGTCAAGTCAACAAGAAGAGAGAAGACCCCACATGTTCCAGGGAACAGGGTACTGCAGACAATGAAAAGTCTAAGAAATATCCCTGGAAAAGGTAATTCACTCACTCACACTTACTACTCTGGGTAATATTTATAATCACTGATCACAAACTAATTTATACCGTTCACAGACTTTTTATTTAAAAACATATAGGTAAAAAAGAGTTCATTACATATTTGGTTTCATAATACATATAAAATCAAAAACATATCACTTTGTGCAATAAATAAAAACAATGTTAAAAAATATTCATTAATGTACACAGATAAAGCAGAGAAAAAGAATACACATTCTAAAGTGTCAACATAATCCTATCAAAGTTAATCAACACATTGTCTAAGGCAAAACATATACTTCCTATGGTCAAAAACAAAACCCCTATGCAAAAAGAACACCTATTTCTGTTACGGATTTTGAGATTCAAATGCCCTTACAATATTTCAAATACAAATCCCATGTTACAATATGCCTGATATCAAGGATTTACTGGGCTTGAATTCTAAAAAGCAAGAAAAGCGTTGACGCATTTCGGTGTATCTGCCCTTGGATATTGGCACACCTTTCTCAGGACAGTTCAAAATTGTTTGGGGTTAAAGGCATGTATCCTTCCTGTGTATTAAAAAAGGATTAATCAATACATGGAAACTGTTATGATTCAATGCAGAGGTCATTTCCTTGTTTAAATAGAATGCTAGTCCTAAAAGTAGGATTATATGTATGTATTATGGACACATCTATGTTCAACATTCCGGACATATCTTCATTCAACATTACATTCCATGTTCTGATGTCACCCAAATGGTGACAGATTTTCCTCATGATATAGTCTATGGCTAATTTATTGCAACCTCCGTTATAACCTAGTTGATGAGCAGTTCTTTGTAAATGCACTCAGTCGCACCATTCACTCAGGGTTTACTGACCTTAAAATTAAGGCTCTGATTCTTTTTTGATAGATTATGGTCGTTTCCACGGTATACTGGATCTTAAACTTGATCTTTCGTTAAGGATAGTAAGTAGTCTGATGGTAAAATACACAAAGAATTGTGTTATCAATTTAAAGGTTTTCCGTATTGCTGTTTATATACATGAGTCTCTATTCACATTCATGACTCAAAGAATGTAAAATATGAATGTGTATACTCGTAGGGGGTGTTCACTTGCCCTTACGTCTTGTTGAATTATTCAATAGCCCTGACGGCTTGGTATGTGGCCCTCTGAATACGGGGACTTCAGACTGTTATCTTAACCGATTCTATAGATGAGGCCCCTACAAGGGATAATACCAATATACATATTTTGATAGGGATATAGCATTTTTATATTTCCCTATGTTCTGGCGTTTAATCCAAGCATGTACATACCTCCGAATGTAAGGGGTGTCCTCTTCGCCGTGGTACACTTTCCTTTGTTAGACTCCCATTCCTCTCAGGATGACGGTTAATGGGTTTGTAGAAGCTACAACTGATCTACAGGGGAAGTAAATTACAGTTTGTTGCCCTTCATCTTTATTACTTTTACCATCTTACTAAAATTGGTTATATACTCTGCGGTGTTATATACTTAAGCCCTATTTTAAGAGTTTAGCTTCGAAGAATTCGTTTTTAGCATTTGTTACTCTATATTTTTATCATATTAGTATATGTAGTCATATTCGATTTCTTACCCTTATCTCTTATCAAGATACCAAAGTTAAAAAGTTTTTTCTTTTTTACATCTTATTCCTGCATGTCTTTTTGGTTGGTGTAAAAGTACCTGGTTTCTTACTATTGCTCCTCTTCCACATACTGATACAAGGGGGTCCTTTCTATATTGTTTCAGACCTCCAACAGTCGAGTATTTAAAACGTTCAAGGTCACCCCCCATTTCTATACCGTTAGATTATCCGATAGCTTCTACATTCCGGGCTAGCTATCGGCTTTACATTTAGCTCGAGCTCAACTTGGCAAACGACTGCATTACAACGGGCTATTTTAGAACGGGCTGCTTTAGAGTACGGGTCCCTCCCGCTTACCTTAGCTTTATTCTGTTTACGAGCGGCCACGGGTACGTCCAATTCTGCGTTCCTCTCTGCTGATAAGAAGCCATTACACCTCCGTATATATACATCTCCTAGCCCTTTCCGTTTATCGTTCTCAGCTGTGATTGTGCTGTCGTAGAACGCGCATGCCTACATACACCCATATCCTGATATACGTTGGCGCCATTGTTTAGTGGTGTAGTTAATGTTCTACGGAATCGGGTATTGGATAAAAGAACATGGTTAAGCAACATATCTATACTATTGTATGATTCTCTCCTTATTATTATCCGAGTCCCCACTCTAATCAAATTATTACTTATCATTTATTTGAAGCTTCTATATAACGTGTCTGGCATGCGTATGGAGATTCCTATTTTGTTTATACAATCTCAAAAGAATTAATACCTTATGAGTATAGTACTAAAATTTGTAATTTTATTCAAGCTACCAGTTCATATCAAAACACACCGTATTTCATTCCACGGCTTCTATAGTCCAATGGTGATGCGCTATTTGGGTTTAAAGAATACGTCTTTTGCATTACTGTTGTGAACATATCACAGTATCTGAGCGCGAGACCGTTTGCGCGTTATTAAACCCACCCCCCTGAATGTTTTTTGGGACCGTATTATTCACCCTAAATGACATTTTAAATTTATTAGATTAGTCTTCCTGCCTTTATTTTAACGATGTAGACCGCGTGTTGATTTCTAGGTAACATGATGATCTTGTTTCTGCCTTTCTTGCATTCTTGTTTATTGTAGTATGTATTAAGGGCCCATCTAGATGTAAAAACTCCTATTCTGGGATTTAAAAAAATAAATAAATAAAATAATGTAGCGTGTTGTAACATGGTGGGTTATATAGCGGTACAGGGATTAAAATGTACTGAGCAATATACGTATTGCCCTCTCAATGTATACTTCCTAAATCAGATTATCCCAGTCTTCTCTGGTATTCAACCCCTTTTTTATAGTGTCAAATTTCATGATATACCACTGTTCTTGATGTTTGCGTTTTTTTGTACTATTGCCTAATCTTGTTTGTTCTTTGATTTTTTTCCATTACTATCCATTTTATCTCTGTCTCATTGTGGTTCTTTTCTCTCCAGTGGTTTACAAGGGGGGCATTTTCTTTGTTCAAGCTGATGGCTGATTTGTGTTCTCCTATGCGTATCCTCAGCTCTCTGCCTGTTTCGCCTATGTAACCCTGGCCACATGGGCATAGGATTAGGTATATCAAATGTTTGCTTCTGCAGTTATTTAATGTATTTATCTTGTGGGTGACTCCATTCAGGCATATTTCCTTTGTAACTAAGCAGGAGTCACATACACTGCACAAACCACATTTGTGGTTTCCTATTGCTTTGGTGCCTGATAAGGTTTTTTGTCCTCCTATTATGTCCTCTCTGTAGGTGTGTACCAGAGTGGAACGCAGGTTTTTATTTTGTCTAAAGGCATATAGTGGCCTTGGAAGTTTGATTTCCATTCCTTCGTTTAAAATTTTCCAGTTGTGATTGATTACATGTTTTATTTGGTTTGCAA
Organism: Lissotriton vulgaris; assembly: GCF_964263255.1. NCBI lineage: Eukaryota > Metazoa > Chordata > Amphibia > Caudata > Salamandridae > Lissotriton > Lissotriton vulgaris. The sequence goes on along the minus strand of NC_141696.1, from coordinate 638,566,308 downwards.
TTCCGGAGAATTGGCTAACCATGACAATTTTATCCAAAGTTGTATCCTTTTCTTTTTTGTCTAATAGACTTTCTCTGTTATAGTATCTGGCTCTTTTTAGTGAATGATTAACAAGTTTCTTTGGATATCCCCTATCCATAAACTTTTGTTTGGTCACTTCAGCATGTTTATAGAAGTCATCTAAGGAGGTACAATTCCTCCTTAGTCGGAGAAACTCTCTGAAGGGGATATTGTCTTTCTGACTTTTTGGATGGTAGCTGTTATAATGAAAGACCGTATTACGGTCCGTTTTCTTTTTGTACAGTTCTACCGCTAACTGGTTATTGTCTGCCTTGATGCTAATGTCTAATAAGTCTACTTTACTGTTACTATATGATGCTGTGAACTTTAGGTTTTCATCTCCTAGATTGATCCAACATAAAAATTCTTTTAAAACTTGTTCAGGTCCTGACCAAATGAAAAAAATATTGTCTATAAATCTTACCCAATTTTTGATATTCTCATAGAAAGGGCTTATTTAATTATATATGTGCCTTTCTTCAAAGATACTCACATAAATGCATGCCAAGCTCGGTGCGCAGGTAGCGCCCATGCTGGTGCCTTTGCGTTGGATGTAAAGATCTTTTTTTAAGAGAAAAATGTTATTCAGTAGTACCATCGATACACACTGGACTATAAAGTCCTTGTCTGCTCCTACTATTTCATTCTCTTCAAGAAGTGTTCTAATGACATTTATTGTATCTTGTTGTGGTATATTCGTGTAGAGAGACTCTACATCTAAGGTCACCATATATTCTGTGTCTTCGTTAAAACTAAGTCCCTCTACCTTGGTTATCATATCTGTTGTATCTTTAATGTAAGATTTTTGAACCTGTACTAATGGTTTTAAAAATGTGTCCGCGTATATACTCAGGGGTTCTAATAGAGAGTCAATAGAGGCCACTATCGGTCTTAAAGGTGGGTCCTCTATGCTCTTATGGACTTTGGGAAGTCCGTAGAATGCAGGTGTTTTGGGGTTCTCGTTTTTTAAAAATTTAAACTCTTCTTCAGTAATTGTACCATTATTCTTGGCATTAGTTAGGAAAGAGGCTACTTCTCGTCTTAGGGCTTCTAATCTATGATGTGACACCCTTGTATAATGCTCAGCATTAGAGAGGAGGGATAGGGCCTTCCGCTCATAATCATTTGTATTGAATACCACTACCCCCCCTCCTTTGTCCGCCGGCTTTATAGTTATAAGGGTATCTTGAGCTAAAGAATTTAGGGCTTTTCTCTGTTTTTTTGAGATATTGTGTTGTACATGATGTTTGCTCTCAACTATCTTCCCTACTTCCATTTTGACCATGCTCTCAAAGATGGCTACGTTTTTATCAACCATTCCTAAGCTTGGAGTGAAAGTGGATTTAGCTCTAAGTCCTGAGTCTAAGGGGGGATCCCTTTGTGGTCTCCCTTCAAAGAATCTACGTAACCTGATTTTTCTAAAGAACGATCTTAGGTCCTTTTCTAATTGAAATTTGTTGATGCCTACCGTGGGGACAAAACTAAAGACCATCCTAAGGACTTCCTCTTCTGTGCCTGTTAGAGTTCTACTGGATAAATTTATAATGGGGGTGGTCCCTACCTCCAGTAGACCTTGTTCCTCGTCCTCTTGTATTCTTGAGGAGCTGGGTTGTTCTGATACTCCTGCTCTGGGTCTCGTATTTGAGGTTTCCTTGTGTATCCTACCCTCCCCCAGTTGGGGAAACCCCTCGATGGTCTCTGTGGGCGCTGATCTAAATAATCATCATAGTTTCTATTATGGTGGTTATAGGTTCCCTCATCTCTATGGGGTATATCCTCCTCTCCCCCACTGCTTTCTGAAGAGCCTGAGAAGGTCATATGTCTCGGGCGTCTATTTTGAAATCTTACCCTTGTTCCTCTATCCCAGTTTTGTTCTGGTTTTTCTGTATAATATTCCTTTCTGAGGAACGGGTAAATAACCTCTTGGCTGAATTTGGTTATATCCTTTCTGAGTTTTGAAGTTTTTTTATTCGTGAAATATTCGCAATAGCCGTTCATATCCTGATTTATCTCCTCTATCTTTTTCTTGGCCTCTTCTAATACATTGGTTTCAATTAATGTTTTCTCTAATTCTTCTATCTCCCTCTTTTCTATAAGTATAGTGTTCTGGGCTGTTTCTATTATTAGGATCATCCAATCCCGACTACATCTGTTCGAGATGAACGTTCAAGTTTATAGAAATTTGGGATTATTAACAAAAAGACCTGGGGGCATATTATCAAGCCTGTGCGCTAAAATTATCGCTGCTTTATCGGACGAAAACGGCCGATAAAGCGGCGACAATGGGCTTGATAATATGCTCTGTGGAATTCCAATCGAAGCCCATGTTAGATGTCTTCACATCTAACATGTGCTTCGATTGGAATTCGATAGAGCATATTATCAAGCCCATTATCGCCGCTTTATCGGCCGTTTTCGGCCGATAAAGCGGCGATAATTTTAGCGCACAGGCTTGATAATATGCCCCCTGGTTCATTACGGACTTGGAGCCCCCACAGGAATAGTCCTGGCTCTAACATATTGTGCCATAAATTCGGCATGTAATTCTGTGCGGATAATTTTCTTTTTCAGGTTTACCAATTCATTCCATTTTTCTCCCCCATTAGGGATTACTGTTATAGAGTTGCCACTTCTATTGGCCCCAAGAATTTTATTTAACTGGTCCTCGCTGAAGCCGAAGGTCTTCATCGAATCCATTATTTAAATTAAGGATGACCAGCTAATAGATTGTAGGAATAGATCTCCCAAGTAGGCTAAAGAATCTCTCCAGCACACGGCTGTACATTAAAGTCAACAAGAAGAGAGAAGACCCCACATGTTCCAGGGAACAGGGTACTGCAGACAATGAAAAGTCTAAGAAATATCCCTGGAAAAGGTAATTCACTCACTCACACTTACTACTCTGGGTAATATTTATAATCACTGGTCACAAACTAATTTATCCCGTTCACAGACTTTTTATTTAAAAACATATAGGTAAAAAAGAGTTCATTACATATTTGGTTTCATAATACATATAAAATCAAAAACATATCACTTTGTGCAATAAATAAAAACAATGTTAAAACATATTCATTAATGTACACAGATAAAGCAGAGAAAAAGAATACACATTCAAAAGTGTCAACATAATCCTATCAAAGTTAATCAACACATTGTCTAAGGCAAAACATATACTTCCTATGGTCAAAAACAAAACCCCTATGCAAAAAGAACACCTATTTCTGTTACGGATTTTGAGATTCAAATGCCCTTACAATATTTCAAATACAAATCCCATGTTACAATATGCCTGATATCAAGGATTTCCTGGGCTTGAATTCTAAAAAGCAAGAAAAGCGTCGACGCGTTTCGGTGTATCTGCCCTTGGATATTGGCACACCTTCCTCAGGACAGTTCAAAATCGTTTGGGGTTAAAGGCATGTATCCTTCCTGTGTATTAAAAAAGGATTAATCAATACATGGAAACTGTTATGATTCAATGCAGAAGTCATTTCCTTGTTTAAATAGAATGCTATTCCTAAAAGTAGGATTATATGTATGTATTATGGACACATCTATGTTCAACATTCCGGACATATCTTCATTCAACATTACATTCCATGTTCTGATGTCACCCAAATGGTGACAGAGTTTCCTCATGATATAGTCTATGGCTAATTTATTGCAACCTCCGTTATAACCTAGTTGATGACCAGTTCTTTGTAAATGCACTCAGTCGCACCTTTCACTCAGGGTTTACTGACCTTAAAATTAAGGCTCTGATTCTTTTTTGATAGATTATGGTCGTTTCCACGTTATACTGGATCTTAAACTTGATCTTTCGTTAAGGATAGTAAGTAGTCTGATGGTAAAATACACAAAGAATTGTGTTATCAATTTAAAGGTTTTCCGTATTGCTGTTTATATACATGATTCTCTATTCACATTCATGACTCAAGGAATGTAAAATATGAATGTGTATTACCGTAGGGGGTGTTCTCTTGCCCTTACGTCTCGTTGAATTATTCAATAGCCCTGACGGCTTGGTGTGTGGCCCTCTGAATACGGGGACTTCAGACTGTTATCTTAACCGATTCTATAGATGAGGCCCCTACAAGGGATAATACCAATATACATATTTTGATAGGGATATAGCATTTTTATATTTCCCTATGTTCTGGCGTTTAATCCAAGCATGTACATACCTCCGGATGTAAGGGATGTCCTCTTCCCCGTGGTACACTTTCCTTTGTTAGACTCCCATTCCTCTCAGGATGACGGTTAGTGGGTTTGTAGAAGCTACAACTGATCTACATGGGAAGTAAATTACAGTTTGTTGCCCTTTATCTTTATTACTTTTACCATGTTCCTAAAATTGGTTATATACTCTGCGGTGTTATATACTTAAGCCCTATTTTAAGAGTTTAGCTTCGAAGAATTTGTTTTTAGCATTTGTTACTCTATATTTTTATCATATTAGTATATGTAGTCATATTCGATTTCTTACCCTTTTCTCTTATCAAGATACCAAAGTTAAAAAGTTTTTTCTTTTTTACATCTTATTCCTGCATGTCTTTTTGGTTGGTATAAAAGTACCTGGTTTCTTACTATTGCTCCTCTTCCACATACTGATACAAGGGGGTCCTTTCTATATTGTTTCAGACCTCCAACAGTCGAGTATTTAAAACGTTCAAGGTCACCCCCCATTTCTATACCGTTAGATTATCCGATAGCTTCTACATTCCGGGCTAGATATCGGCTTTACATTTAGCTCGAGCTCAACTTGGCAAACGACTGCATTACAACGGGCTATTTTAGAATGGGCTGTTTTAGAGTACGGGTCCCTCCCGCTTACCTTAGCTTTATTCTGTTTACAAGCGGCCACGGGTACGTCCAATTCTGCGTTCCTCTCTGCTGATAAGAAGCCATTACACCTCCGTATATATACATCTCCTAGCCCTTTCGGTTTCTCGTTCTCAGCTGTGATTGTGCTGTCGTAGAACGCGCATGCGTGCATACACCCATATCCTGATATACGTGGGCGCCATTGTTTAGTGGTGTAGTTTATGTTCTACGGAATCGGGTATTGGATAAAGGAACATGGTTAAGCAACATATCTATACTATTGTATGATTCTCTCCTTATTATTATCCGGGTCCCCACTCTAATCAAAATATTACTTATCATTTATTTGAAGCTTCTATATAACGTGTCTGGCATGCGTATGGAGATTCCTATTTTGTTTATACAATCTCGAAAGAATTAATACCTTATGAGTATAGTTCTAAAATTTGTAATTTTATTCAAGCTACCAGTTCATATCAAAACACACTGTATTTCATTCCACGGCTTCTATAGTCCAATGGTGATGCGCTATTTGGGTTTAAAGAATACGTCTTTTGCATTACTGTTGTGAACATATCACAGTATCTGAGCGTGAGACCGTTTGCGCATTATAAAACCCACCCCCCTGAATGTTTTTTGGGACCGTATTATTCACCCTAAAGGACATTTTAAATTTATTAGATTAGTCTTCCTGCCTTTATTTTAACGATGTAGACCGCGTGTTGCCTTTCTTGCATTCTTGTTTATTGTAGTATGTATTAAGGGCCCATCTAGATATAAAAACTCCTATCCTTCCCTCGCCAAACACAGGGGTCCTCTTACAGGTTGCCCAAACAACAATTCAAAGGGGCTGAAGCCAACCCCCTTTTGTGGGACCTCTCTGTAAGCAAACAGAAGGCAGGGTAGAAGGATATCCCATCTTCGCCTGAGCTTCTCAGGTAATCCTTTGATCATACCCTTTAGGGTCTTGTTGAACCTTTCAACAAGCCCATTGCACTGTGGATTATAAGGAGTGGTGAACTTGTAGTTGACACCACAATCCTTCCACATAGCTGTTAAGTATCCTGATATGAAGTTGGCACCTCTATCATATACTACCTCCTTAGGAAACCCCACTCTGGAGAAAACTCCAAGTAAGGCCCTGGCCACAACAGGAGCTGTTGTGGTCCTAAGTGGAATTGCCTCTGGGTACCTGGTGGCATGGTCCACCACCACAAGTATGAATCTGTGCCCAGATGCTGTAGGGGGTTCAATTGGACCTACAATATCAATCCCCACTATTTCAAAGGGAACCCCCACCCCAGGTAGTGGTATCAGGGGGGTCTTTGTTTTGCCACCTGCTTTACCACTGGCTTGGCAGGTTACACAGGAGCGACAAAACTCCTTGGTGTCTTCAGACATGTGGGGCCAGTGAAAGTGAGGGACAAGCCTGTCCCAAGTCTTATTCTGGCCTAAGTGTCCTGCTAAGGGAATATCATAGGCCAAGGTTAGAAGGAAGCCCCTAAATTGCAGCGGTATAAGCAACCTCCTGGTTGTACCAGGCTTGGGGTCTCTACCCTCTGAATAAAGGAGCCCATCATCCCAATATACTTTATGGGTACCTTGAGCATTCCCAGCAGCCTCAGCAGCAGCCTGCTGTCTAAGGGGTTCAAGGGAAGGACAGGTTAACTGAGCCTGCCCCAAGTCTGCCCTAGAGATCCGACTGTCCCCAGAAACTCAACTCGATCAGGTTCAAGTTCTTCAGGGACAGTTCCTTCAGGGGTCTCAAGATCATCTTCCTGGGTAGGCTGATCCTCACTTGTAGGCAGGTGGGAAGGCACAGCCTTTACCCTCCTGTTCTTCTTCTTGGTAGGTGCTTGGTCCATTGTTCCAGGATCCAAGACCTGAGGTTCAGAGAGGCACTTTTTGGCCTGTGACCTGGTCACAGCAAGTACATGTGATGATATCCCTAACATCTCTGCATGAGTCCTGTACTCAACTTCTGACCATAGAGAGCTCTCCAGGTCATTACCCAACACACATTCAACTGGGAGATCTGCACTAACCACAATTCTTTTTAGGCCAGTTACCCCTCCCCAGGAGAAATTAACAATTGCCACACTATGAGTAGTAGTGACATTGCTGGCATTGGTCACCAGGTAATTGTCACCTGTGTATTGTCCAGGGTCCACAAAGCTAGGTGTCACCATAGTGACACTGGCACATGTGTCCCTGTATGCTTGAGCCACTTTTTCATTAATCAAAGGTGTCTGTCTGTACTTGCCCAGATTACTGGGGCTTATAGTAGGGGTCACATCTATGTCCCCATCACAAATCAGAACAGCCTGTGTAGGGCGTTCTGACTTGGCCAGACTCTCCCTCAGTTCCCAAGGTGATACCCACTATCCCCTTAGTTTGTGGACCAACACTGCTGACTGTACTAGTGGGTGCAGGTGCCTTAGGGGCTGCAGTGTTGGGGGCTCCACCCTTTTTACACTCACTTGTCCAGTGAGAGGTTTTTTTACATGTACGACACCAGGGTTTTCTTTGACCTTCTTTCTTCTTCTTCTTGGAGGTTTGGGACCCTTCCTCTGTATTAGTTTGGGGCCCTGTTGAAGACTTCTGGTCCTTAGCTTTCTGCTCCCCACCCTTCTGGTCTGTTTTCTTTTGGTCACCACCCTGGTTCTGGTTCTTTTGCTTAACGCTGGTTCTAACCCATTTGTCTGCCCTCTTTCCCAATTCTTGGGGAGAGGTCAGATCTGAGTCAACCAAGTGTTAATGCAGCTGCTGGTTCTGACAATTATTTAAAATGTGTTCTCTCATAAGTAAATTGTACAAGCCTTCATAGTCTGTAACCTTACTTCCCAGCAACCAGCCCTCCAGAGCCTTAGTGGCACTTTGAACAAATTCAGACCAGTTCTGAGTCTGTGTCTTCTGGGTCTCTCTGAACATTAACCTGTACTGTTCAGTGGATAAGCCTAACCCATCAATCTGCGAACTCTTCAGGACCAGGTAGTTTCTAGAATCCCCATCACTAACTGTGAGGAGTCTGTCTCGGCCTCTACCTTCAAAGGAGAGCCACAAGATTGCTGCCCACTGCTCCTGAGGGATCTGCTGTACTCTGCAGGCTCTCTCAAGTGCAGTCATCCATTTGTGGATGTCATCCCCAGCTTTGTAGGGGGGCACAATCTTACTCAGGTTTCTATTGTCATAGGACCTGTCTTTATCCTTAGGGATAGTGCTGCCACCAGTGGATCCTAATCCACTCTCTCTAGGCTGTCTTGCTCTAGCAAGTTTCTCTTGGGCCAGGGCAACTTCTAATTCTCGCTTCTGGATCCTAAGCTCAGCCTCTCTCATGTTGGCCTCATGTTCCCTCCTCTGAGGGGATGTCATCTTCCTTCTGGAGTGACCATGAGAACCTCTAGAAGCTTGAGAGGTGTTGGATTCACCTGAGTGATTCCTCTTCCTCCTTTGCTCCTGGTTAAGTCCACTTGGGGGTCTGAGTGGGTTTACCCCTGACTCAGTCCCAAATAGGCTTAAGGTAGCCTGGCTAAGCCCTCTGGCTAGCACCTGACTATTTCTGCCATCATCAGAATCACTGCTCTCCCCTTCTGTCTCTTCTTCCTCCTCCTCCTCAGGCTGGGTATCTACAGTGACTTGGTCTTCCTCATCTATCTGGATAACAGGGGCAGGGGTATGAGTATTATCATCTTCAGTGGGAGCCTCCTTCCACATTCACTGTGGGGTCTGCTTTAGAGGTCTTTAGAGCTTGAGACTGGTCTAAAAGCTCTCTGAGGTGGTCTGTGGTAGGGGTTGGACCTGTCTTGAGACCTCTTAAGGTACAGAGCTGCCTCAGTTCTTTAAAGTTTAACATAGCAAATTTGGATGGTGCCCTTGGAGGGTCACTCTCAACAGGGGAAGGTCCAGTGGACCCCTCTGCTCCAGACATTGCTCTAGTGTGGGTGGATGTGTTGTAATCTACCTACACTGGTGTTTAACTACTAAACCTATCTAGTAGTTATAGTCAGGGTGTGCTACTCCCTATCGTCTACAACAACTAAGTTCAGTAGAACTTAAGTATACTAGTCTTGTTTTATATGTACCTAGCAGGTACCTGTATGATCTTTCAAATGATATTTTCAAAGATTGTAATGGTAAAACAACAGCAAGCTCAAATCCCAACCGCTGCCCACCAATGTGAGAAGTTGGCCTGGTATATGATGCTCACTAGTTCTAGTGATCACCTTGTACCATGCCAAGCAACCCTTATGATGATGGATTGTAAGTCAACCTTATAGACCAGCTATCCTAGGGGTAGCGTGGACAAAGCAGTCTTAGGCTAAACTTGGTAAAGGCATGTGAAGCAAGCTGTTTTACCATATACAATCCCCTTGAATACCAAATGAAAGGACACCACACTGATATATAGAAAAAAATATATATATATATATTTACTACAAGCATCCCCTATACTCTTTATGAGCACAGAAGCAAATGCGTTAAAACAAAACACAGTTTAAATATACAAAAGTTGCACAATATGGATAGGCCCTGGTGGCCACTCAAACCATATACTAAAATAGTGGTATAAGTACCTATAATCGAAAAGGAAGTAGGCCTAGGGCCTTGGGAATCGCTGGAGCTGTTCGGGACTAGCAGTGACTAAGTCGGGAAAGGCCCGCGGGACTCGGGTGCAGCGCTTAAAGCACACGCATACACCAATGCAAAGTCAATGGTGCGTAAAAGTTACAAAGTTACTGAAAAGGGAACCTTCCGGATGACCTAGAACCTAGCAACGTAGAACATAGACACTAGAGTTGTATTGCTACACAGGACCACCAGAGTGCCAGGGTTACCTCACCCACAGGAAGCGGGTGCATATGTCTCAAAGTGTGTCGGGTTTCGTCGCGCTGGTCTATAAAGCCTGTAAATGAAGATGCTGCAGGCGGGTCGTCGAGGAGAGTTCCGGTGGATCCAAGGGTGGATCTAAAGAGGTGAAGACCTGAAAGCAGAGTGGACAATGTTCAAAGCCACTATCCAGTGACTACCGTGGAACCAGGAGGGAACCAGGCAATGTCGGGTGCAAACAGGCGAAGAAATGAAGATTGTCTATGCAGCCACGTGGACACGAAGAGGTCGAGGACGTCCAAGCATCGATCACGAGCTGTCCCGCGAAGGCTCTAGCTGATGGCGGTGTCGGTTTCTTGATCGGAGCAAATTGGCCTTGGCTGATGCAAGCCACGCAGGAAACGATGCAAGCTTCTCACTCGGACCAGCAAGGTCAGAGGGGCTGCTCCTTTTTACAGGAGCGAGGGCCAGTCTGGAGCAACCAGACCAGCGCTGCTGATTTCGGATTTCGTCACCAAGATGGCCACTAGCCAACGGGCCAGTAACCGGGATGACGCGTCGAGTGGCAAAATGCAAAAGGGCCCCACGCAGATCGTGGAGATGCTGGGGGGCTGATCTTCGGTGCAGATGCTGCTCGGTGGTGGGGCTTCTCAAACCACAAAGCACAGCATTGAGGGTGCCTCGGGTGCTGCACAGTCAGCTCCTCATGGTATTTCAAGATGGCCGGTCCCACGTCTCTCGATGCCTCCACGGGTCTCTTCTTTTCAGGGACTGTGGATCGGGCTCTGAGATGTCTGGGAATCCAGGTCTTGTCGGGCTCTGGGCTCAATCTCCGGCAGGAGGCGGCGGCAAAGCAGACGTCGAGTTGCTGGATGGTGCCTGTGTTCACAGGGTGGCCACTCCTTGGCCACAAGGGAGATACTCTTCAGTCCTCTGTGCAGCAGAATGTCGGTCCAGTTTTCTTCTTAGTTTCAAATCGAGTTCAGGATGATTTGAAGTGTTGGGACACAGCTCCTACTCTTATTCCAAATCTAGGGGCCGGATAACATGTTAGGTCCCTCCTCTGGGTGGGACTAGGAAGGGGGGTGGTTACACCCCCTTTCCTTTGTCCAGCTCCACGCCAGGACGGGGACTGGAAAGCCCCAGCACCGGTTTGGATTGGCTTATGCACAGGGACACCTTGTGTGCCCCAGGCATGTCTCATTCTATTCAGCCCTGTCCTACCCAATACACAAAATCCTGTCTGGGGTAGTGCTCGCACCTCCCAAGGCAGGAAACCCTTTGTCCAAGCCTCCTTCACTGGAAGGACTCCCAGCAGCAGGAGGTCAGACTTGTGTCTGTGGTGGGAGCATCCATTTTGTGATGCTGAGGCTCGAGTTTAACTTTAACCGGGGTTCAGGTTATGTACATGTTGTGCCCCTCTAGAAGGGTGGAATGCTACCCCAGTCGCCAGAATTGGCGAGGGGGTAGTATCCCAATTCGTATGACACCTTACTCGACATGTTTTGATAAAGCCAAACCAAAGTTAGCAAGTAACTGCGAGGATTATAATGCACTTAAGAGTAAATGGTATGGCAATATCCCGGAACAGCTAAGGGAGTTGTTCCCGACAGCTGCAGACGGGCTCAGCTCGTGCCAGAGCACCATCTCACATGAAACCAAGCACTCTGCCTCCAGGATTGTCGAGGCCTTCCATAGGAGTGGCTTATAGGTTAACATGTGTCCAGTTAGGTTAGATATAGGTATATTATATCTAAGTAAGAGGTGATTACACCAACTTACCCCAGCTGATTGATCAGCCAGTTATGTCAAATATAGAGGCCAGGCCAGGGGTGGCATAATACATGCTGCAGCCCCTGGTAGGCCTTGGATACACCTATGCCCTGGGTACCTGAAGTACACTGTTACCGGGGCCTATAAGGTGAACCAATTCCAATTCTTAATGCACCTAGAGTGCATTGGCATTAATTTAGAGAGATAACAGCAGGCTGTGGGTCTGATTAGCAGGCCCGCAGCCACATTAAGTCATAATCCAGAGAAGCAAAAAGCAAAAATTTGGGGTGACCATAGGATAGCAGACCCTACTCTCCTACAGACATGACACATTTTATTTATTGTTTTGTGTCTGGACTAAAACTAGATTTCTCCCAAACGATTAAAGAGCATAAACTGTGTTGGCAAGCAAAGCCTGTTGACGAAATTCTCAAGTATGCAAAATGCTGTGAGGATGAAATTGATAATAAATAAAAGACATTAGAAGAAAAGGTAATGTGGGTGTAGGATAGTAGGGTCTCCTTTCCTATGGTCACCCCACTTTTTGCTTTTTGCTTTACTGGTTTTCGTCCAAGTTTCAAGTAGCTTTCTCCTTGTCCATCCGAAAGTGATCTAAAAGAACTAGTTTCCAATTCTTTCGTTCCCATTCTAACTCCATGGTAACTTGTGTGTGTGTAAAGACACTGCACACGCCTCCCGTGGGCCTCCTACTTCCTATCCTTTGGTAGTACAGTGTAGCCCCAGCGATTCCCTAGGCCCTAGGCCTATCCTTTGTCCGTGATGTGGTTCTTATACCACTATTTTAGTATATGGTTTGACGTGCCCCTAGGGTGCTACTGTATATTGTGCAACTTATTGTATGATAATTAAGTATCTTGTTATGTGCTTGTGCCTTTGACCTCATAAAGAGTTCAGAGGGGTTGTGTTAGAAATAAATACATATATATTTTATATATAACCTGTGTGGTGTCCTTTCATTTGGTATTAAAAGGGTTACATATGGTAAAACAGCTGGCTTCACATGCCCTCTTGAGTTTAGCCTAAGACTGCTTTGTCCATGCTACCAGTAGGATAGCTGGTCTATAAGGTTGACTTTACAACCATCACCATAACGGTTGTTTGGACTGATACAGGGTGCCTACTAGAATAGTGGACATCACATATCAGGCCAACTTCTCACATTGGTGACAGCGGTGGGATAAGAGCTTGCTGTTGTTTTACCAATTGTAATCTTTGAGATATCATTTGAAAAATCACATTAGGTACCTATAGGTACATATAACAAGACTTATAATACTTAAGTTCTACTGAACTTAGTTGTTGTAGACCAAAGGGCTTAGCACACCCTGACTACAACTCCTAGAGAGGTTTAGTAGGAAACACTCAGTGTAGGTAGGTGCACGCACCACACTTCACTAGATCATGTCTGCCACAGGTGAACCTAGTGTGTCTCTACATGTGGGAGGTGATCCTCCAAGGGTACCCTCCAGATTTGATATACTCAGCTTCAGAGAGCTGAGACACTTGTGTACCACAAGGAAGCTGAAACAGGGTTCTAACCCTACCCTTCAGCAACTGATAGAACTCCTAGAAGAATCTGAAGTTCTTAAGGCCTCTGGTTCAGGCCCTACAGGGAATGCAGATGAGGTCCTACCCTCAGCAGATGATGCCACTGATCCTGCAGTCATAGAAAATGATGAGAATGAAGTTGAGGAAGATTCTGAGGAAGAGGTAGACAACCAGGCCCAAGTTAGGAGACATAGTCAGGCTAACCTAAGCCTATTTGGGGCTGAGAATGGGGCAGCCCCTATCAGGTCTCCAAGTGGACTTCACCAGAGGTATAGGAGGGAAATATCCCATTTGGGGGAATCTTTCCACTCCAATGCCCCAAGGGGTTCTCAAAGGGGAATGACTTCACCTCAGAGAAGGGAACACTAGGCTAGGATGAGGGGAGTCAATATCAGAATTGAGAGAGAAGAACTTGCCCTAGCCAAAGAGAAGCTTGCTCTTACAAGAGAGAGGAAGTTAAGTGGATTAGAATCCACTGGTGGCAGCAATATCCCTAAGGATAGGGACAGGTCCTATGACAATAGACATCTGAGAAAGATTGTGCCCCCCTACAAAGTTGGGGATGACATCCACAAATGGATAACTGCTTTGAAGAGGGCCTGCAAAGTACAGCAGGTACCCCAAAGTCAGTGGGCAGCAATCCTGTGGCTCTCCTTTTCAGAAAAAGGTAGAGATAAGCTCCTCACAGTTAGTGATGATGATGCTAACAATTACACTGTCCTGAAGAGTGCTCTGATTGATGGGTTTGGCCTAACCACTGAACAGTACAAGTTGATGTTCAGAGATACCCAGAAGGCACAGCCTCAGGACTGGACTGATTTTGTTGATTGTGCCACTAAGGCTCCGGAAGGCTGGTTATTGGGAAGTAAAGTTAAGGACTATACAGGATTGTATAGTTTGATCACGAGAGAGCAAATACTTAACAATTGGCAGAACCAGTTATTGCACCAACACCTGGTTGACTCAGATCTGACCTCTCCCCAAGAATTGGGAAAGAAGGAAGACAGATGGGTCGGAACCAGGGTTAAGCAGAGAACCCAGAACCAAGGTGGTGATCAGAAAAAGGCAGACAAAAAAGGTGGGGATTACAAACAAAAAGACCAGAAGTCTTCAACAGGCCCCCAAAAAGCTAATGAAGGGGGGTCCCAAAACTCTAAGAAGAAGAAAGAAGGACCAAAGAAACCTTGGTGTAATTATTATAAATCTGCCTCTCACTGGTTCAGTGAGTGCACCAAGAAAGGTACAGCCCCTACCACTGTACCCCCTAAGGCATCTGCACCCCCTAGTACAGTTAACAGTGGTAGTTCCCAACCCAAGGCTATAGTGGGGTTAACCATGGGTACTGAGATGGATGCTGGCCTAGTCAGGATTCCAACTCAGGCTGTTCTTGTCTGTAATGGGGACATGGTTATGTCCTCTACTGTGAGTCCCAGTACTCTGAGCAAATACAGGCAAACGCCTTTAATCAATGACAAAGTGGCTCAAGTACACAGGGAGGGACACATGTGCCAGTGTCACTATGGTGACACCTGACTTTGTGGACCCTGGACAGATTGTACTGGGTGATAATTACCTAGTAACCAATGCTAGCAATGTCACTACTAAACATAGTGTGGCAGTTGTTAATTTCTCCTGGGGAGGGATAACTTGCCTCAAAAGAGTTGTGGTAGTGCAGACCTCCCAGTTGAATGTCTGTTGGGCAATGATCTTGAATCCTGAGTATGGTCAGAAGTGGAGTATAGGACTCATACAGAGATGTTAGGCATATCAGCACATGTCCTTGCTGTGACCAGGTCAAAGGCCAAAAAGTGCCAAACTGAACAGACCTTGGATCCTGAAACTATGGACCAAGTGCTATCCAAGAGAAAGAGCAGTAGGGTTAAGGCAGTGCTTTCCCCCTGCCTGCAAGTGAAGATCAGCCTTCTCAGGAAGCTGATTTTGAGACCCCCGAAGGAACTGTCCTGTAAGAACTTGAACCTGACCAGGTTGAGTTTCTTGAGACAGGGGGACCTTCAAGGGCAGACTTGAGGCAGGCACAGTTAGACTGTTCCTCTCTTGAACCCCTCAGACAGCAAGCTGCTTCTGAGGCTGTAGGGAATGATACAGGTACCCACAGAGTTTACTGGGATGAAGGACTCCTTTATTCAGAGCCTAGAGACCCCAACCCTGGTGCTTCCAGGAGGTTGGTCATACCTCTGGCATTTAGGGGTTTCCTTCTTACCTTAGCCCATGATATTCCCTTAGCAGGACACTTGGGCCAGAACAAGACTTGGGACAGGCTTGTCCCTCACTTTCACTGGCCTCACATGTCAGAAGATACCAAGGAGTTTTGTCGCTCCTGTGTGACCTGCCAAGCCAGTGGAAAATCAGGTGGCACAACAAAGGGCCCCCTCATACCACTACCTGTGGTGGGGGTACCCTTTAAAAGAGTAGGGATTGACATTGTTGGACCAATGGATCCCCAAACAGCCTCTGGGTACAGAATTATACTGGTGGTGGTGGATCATGCCACCAGGTATCCAGAAGCTATTCCCCTAAGGACCACAACAGCTCCTGTTGTTGCAAGAGCCATCCTAGGAGTTTTCTCAAGAGTGGGCTTTCCGAAGGAGGTTGTCTCAGATAGAGGCGCAAACTTTATGTCTGGGTACTTGACTGCAATGTGGAAGGAGTTTGGTGTAAATTACAAATTCACTACACCCTACCATCCACAGTGCAATGGACTTGTTGAAAGATTCAAAAAGACCTTGAAGGGTATGATTAAGGGTTTACCTGAAAAGCTTAGGCGAAGATGGGACATCCTTCTACCCGGCCTTTTGTTTGCTTACGGAGAGGTCCTACAAAAGGGGGTTGGCTACAGCCCTTTTGAACTTTTGTTTGGGCATGCTGTAAGGGGACCCCTATGTCTGGTGAAGGAAGGATGGGAGTTGCCTCTCAAAAAGCCTAAACAAGACATAGTGGACTATGTACTTGGTCTCTGCTCCTGGATGGCTGAGTATATGAAGAAGGCTTCTAAAAACCTTGAGGCTAGCCAAGAACTCCAAAAAGTTTGCCATGACCAAAAGGCTGTACTGACTGTGTACCGGCCAGGACAGAAGGTGTGGGTGCTGGAGCCAGTGGCCCCAGCAGCACTCCAAGACAAATGGTCTGGACCCCACACAATTGTTGAGCAAAAGGGAGAGGTTACCTACCTGGTGGACCTTGGAACTCCCAGGAGCCCCCACAGGGTGCTCCATGTCAACAGACTCAAAGCATATGTTGACAGGGCAGACATCGGCTTGCTCATGGCTACAGATGAGGGGCAGGAGGAAGAGAGTGACCCTCTCCCAGACCTGCTGACTCAGAGCCCTGATGATGG
Source organism: Lissotriton vulgaris (assembly GCF_964263255.1). Classification (NCBI taxonomy): domain Eukaryota; kingdom Metazoa; phylum Chordata; class Amphibia; order Caudata; family Salamandridae; genus Lissotriton; species Lissotriton vulgaris. The sequence continues at coordinate 638,549,897 of NC_141696.1, read as the reverse complement.
TTCAGTTGACGGTTTGGCCTTAGCTGGCAGCCTCACTGGCCAGCAGCAACAGGACTTCAGACAAGTTCTTCAGTCCTTCAGACATTTGTTTTCCTTGACACCTAGTCTGACAAACTGGTGCACCCATGAGGTGGACACTGGTGACAGTCTGCCTGTGAAGAGTAAAATCTACAGGCAACATGACCATGTCAGAGACTGCATAAAGACTGAGGTACAGAAAATGTTGGAACTGGTAGTCATTGAGCCCTCAGAGAGCCCTTGGGCCAGTCCTGTAGTCCTTGTGCCAAAACCTCACACCCAAGATGGTAAGTGAGAGATGAGGTTTTGTGTGGACTATAGAGGTCTCAATGCTGTCACTAGGACAGATGACCATCCAATTCCCAGGACAGATGAGCTCATAGACAGATTGGCTTCTGCCAAGTTTTTGAGCACATTTGACCTGACAGCAGGCTACTGGCAAATCAGGCTAGCTGAGGATGCAAACGCCAAAACTGCTTTCTCAACCCCAGGAGGTCAATACCAATTTGTGGTGATGCCCTTTGGCTTGAAGAATGCACCTGCCACTTTCCAAAGGTTCGTCAACCAAGTTCTCTCTTGGTTGGATGACTTTTGTGCAGCTTATTTTGATGATATTGCTGTCTTCAGCTCCACCTTGGAGGATCACCTGATCCACCTGAAGGAAGTTTTGGAGGCCCTGCAGAAGGCAGGCCTCACTATCAAGGCCACCAAGTGCCAGATAGGGCAGAGTAAGGTTGTGTACCTGGGCCACCTTGTAGGTGGGGGTCAGGTTCAACCACTGGAGATTAAGATCCAGACCATCAAGGACTGGGCTCCTCCAACCACCCAGACACAGGTCATAGCTTTCTTGGGCATGTCTGGTTACTACAGAAAGTTTGTTTAGAATTATGGGTCCATTGTGACACCACTTAATTACTTGACTTCAAAGAAGATGCCAAAGAAAGTTCAGTGGACAGTAAGCTGTCAAAAGGCATTTGATGACCTGAAGAAGCCCATGTGCTCTGCACCAATCCTGAAGAGTCCTGACTACTCCAAAGAGTTTATTACTGAATGTAGATGGCCAAGACCAGCCCATTGCTTTTATTAGCAGAAGGCTGCCCCCTAGAGAGAAACGTTGGTCAGCCATTGAGAGGGAGGCCTTTGCTGTGGTTTGGGCCCTGAAGAAGCTGAGGCCATACTTGTTTGGCACTCACTTCAAGATTAAGACTGACCATAAGCCCCTCTTGCGGCTAAATCAGATGAAGGGTGAAAATCCCAAACTGCTCAGGTGGTCCATTTCCCTACAGGGGATGAACTTTACAGTGGAACATAGGACTGGGACTGACCATGGTAATGCAGATGGTCTCTCCAGATATTTCCACTTAGAACACGAAGACACAACTGGTCAAGGTTAGTCTAATGTCCTTGCGTTTGGGGGGGTTGTGTAGGAGAGTAGTGTCTGCTTTACTATGGTCACCCCACTTTTAGCTTTTTGCTTTACTGGTTTTCGACTTAATGTGGCTGTGGGCCTGCTAATCAGACCCACAGCCCAGCTGTGCTCTCTCTAAATTCAATACCATGTACTTTAGGTACATTACCAATTGGACATTGGGTCACCTTATGACCCCCTGTACAGTGTACTATAGGTCCCCAGGGCATAGGTGTATCCAAGGCCTACCAGGGGCTGCAGCATATATTATGCCACATCTGGCTGGCCACTCACATTGACACAACTGGCTGATCACTCAGCTGGAGAAAGGTCGTGTAATCACCCCTTGCTTAGGTGTAGTATCCCTATACCTACCTTTACATATAGACACATATATACCTATAAGTCACTCCTATGGCAGGCCTTAACAATCCCGGAGGCAGAGTGCTTGGTTTTATGTGAGATGAGGCTCTAGCATGAGCTGAGCCAGTCTCCAGCTTTTGGAACCATGTCCGTATAGCTGTTCTATGATATAGCCATACCATATACTCTTTAGTGCATTAAAATCCTCGTGATTGAATTCTAACTTTGGTTTGGCTTTATCAAAACATGTCGTGTAAGGTGTCATAGGTTTTGGAATACTACCCCCTCACCAGTTCTGTGACGGGGTAGCATTCCACCCTTCTAGAGGGTGAAGACATGTTGTTCCTAATAATCCCAGTTAAAATTAACCAGAGCCTCAGCATCACAAAATGGATGCTGCTACCACAGATACAAGTCTGACCTCCTGCTGCTGGGAGTCCTTCCAGTGAGGGAGGATTGGACAATAGGTTTCCTGTCTTGGGAGGTGCTAGCACCACCCCAGACAGGCCATAGTGTATTGGGGCAGGGGGGCTGAATGAAATGAGACACTGCCTGCGGCAAACAAGGTGTCCCATGCAAAGTCCGGTTGAAACCAGTTGCTGGGGCACTCCAGCCCCAGCTCTGGCGCGAAACTGGACAAAGGGAAAGGGGTGTAACCACCCCCTTCCCTGGTCCCTCCCACAAGAGGGACCTAGCAGATAATCCAGCCCCTTAGATTAGTATATAGGTAGGAGCTGAGTCTAGATACTTTAGATGTATCCTGACTGAAACTTGAAACGAAACTCTGGACCTTCGATGTTCTACTTGAAGATAGAAGACTGAAGAATCTCCCTTGTGGTCATGGAGTGACCACCCTGCACAAGCAGGCATCATCAATCGATAAAGGTTTGCTTTGTCGACATTCCCGCCGGAGCCCGAGCACAGAGCCTGACAAGACTTAGATTCCAGACTTCCTTCAGCCAGATCCACAGCCACAGCAAAGCTGAGACCCGTGGAGGCGATGAGAGACGTGGGACTGGCCATCATTTAAAGCCAGCGATTTGCTTTCCGTGCAACTTCTGAGGCACCCTTGAAGTTGTGCATTGGGGATTAAGAAGCCCCAACCCCGAGCATTATCTGCACCAAAGATCAACCCTCCACACTCCATGAGTGCTGCGTGGGGCCCTTTTGCATTTTCCTGCTTGATGCGTCTGTCCGGTCACTTGCCTGTTGGCTAGTGGCCTCTGTGACAAAGAACCTTTGAATTTCCACTGCTGGCCTGGTTGCTCCAGGCTGTTCCTTGCTTCCCTGAAAAGGAGAAGCCCATCAGACCTTTCTGGTCTGATCCAGAAGCCATCTTTGATTCCTGTGTGGGTTGCCTTTGCCTAGGCTTGTTGACTCCAATCCGGAAGCCGACACAGCAGACAGCGAGATCCTTTGTGGGACAGACCGTGTCTAGCTCCTGGTTGTCGTCGACACCTCCTGGTCCACGTGGCTGCAGAGACAAGCTTCATGACATCACCTGATTGCTCCGCGACATCGCCTTGTTCCTTCCGGGTCCCTTCCTGGTCACTGGATAGTGACCCAGACTCTGTCCCCTCTGCTTTCAGGTACTCTTCATCCTCGATACGCCCTTGGATCCAACCGCACACTTCTCTCCTGGTGTCAGGAATCTTACCGTGGCTATGATAGGGACTAAGGGCTAGATGTAGGTAAAATAGATTTACAGATTTTTAATTACCGAATTTTACCGATTCGGTAATTAAAAATCGGTAAATCTAAGCTGTGGACATGTAGATATTCCAGAGATGCTGGAATACCGAATCGGAAGTATTCGGTATTTACCGATTCGGTAAATACCGAATCGGTAATGCCCATTCATTTCTATGGGCTTTGAAGCCCATAGGAATGAATGGGCATTACCGATTCGGTATTTACCGAATCGGTAAATACAGATTTCCACAAGTGTGCAGGGGGTGTCACTTTGACACCCTCTGGCACCCCCAAAACAGGCTCGGGTGCCATGTGGCAGGCATACATGCCCTAAGGGCAGGTCTGCCTGTCACATGGCATAGGTGTGCATGCACACATGTGCATGCACACCGGAATCGGTATTTTACCATCAAATTGGATTTGATGGTAAAATACCGATTCTGTAAGGCCTCTGGGACTCAGAAGAGTCCCACCTACATCTGGGAGCCTCAGATTCGGTAAATTTACCGAATTTTTATTTTACCGATTCGGTAATTTTACCGAATTGGTAAAAAAATGCCCCCTACATACCTGTCACCCATTTACCGATCGGTAACGGCCAAAATCGGCCGTTACCGATCGGTAAATGGCCTGAAACGGCCACCTACATCTGGCCCCTGGTCCCCACCTTTGCCTCACAAGAAAAAGACCCGAGTCATTGTCAAACCAAGTTTGGTCAACACTTGGTACGACATTTAACATTAATCAACCATACTAAGATGGCCGCCGCAGTGTCTGGGAGTGCTCTCCTGGCTAGTGTTTCTTGAGCGGTCTAGTCTTTAAGAGATTTGCGTGCAAACTAAACTGCGCACTTCAATTTGGCCTTGCTCGTGAATGCATGTTCGAACCGTTTCACCGCATTTGTGAAGTGTGTGAGAGTTCTGTTTTCCTCAGACTTCTAAGTTAGTGATTTGGAGACTCTAGTGCCTTAGAGAGTGTACCCTTTAGAGTCAGTAATTCTCCGGACTCTACTGAACTACAGTTCGAAGATACCAAGTTCAACGTTGGCAGCGTTCAGTAAGGACCGCCGGAATTTCTGTTGCCGCATCCTGGGAAAATAATTCTAGGAAGCCGAATCCCGAGATTCGGCCAAGCAGAGAGTTTGTGAGGTGACAGCGTCAGACTCGGTTCTGCAGTTCTCAAGTAAGACTCCTCCATGGAAGCTACGCAGCGACTTGTCCGTTAACCAGCTCTGTCCTTCCTTTGCGCTTAACCTTTCCTTTCCTTACCTTTCTTACCTCCCTTGTTCCCTTTTGCGCGTTTCTAAAAAAGGAAGATTCAAATAGACTAATCCTGCAGTTCAAACGGAATCAACGAAATATAAACTTGCATATAGACTTACTACTGTAAAAAGGAATAACAACCCAGAGACTATCTCTTCAGTGTTTACAGGTATTTACAAGAGAGAAGATGTGAGAAGTTGGCCTGATATATGATGTCTCCAATTCTGGGGTCACCTTGTATCAGTCCAAACAACCCGTATGGTGTCTGGTTGTAAGTCAACCTTATAGACAAGCTATCCTAATGGTAGCATGGACTAAGCAGCCTTAAAGGCTTAACTCAAGAGGTCGTGTTAAGCGAGCTTTTTTACCAATCACAATCCTGTAATATCAAATGAAAGGACACCACACAAGTTATATATTATAAAAATATATGTATTTATTACTAGAATAATCCTCTATACTCTTTATGAGTCTAGAGGCACAAGCGTTTAAACAAAAGCACAGTTAAACATATAAAAGTTGCACAATTATGGATGAGGCCCAGGGCCACACAAACCATATATTAAAAAAGTGTTATAAGAGATACCAATCGAACAGTGGTTAGGCCTAGGGCCTAGGGAATCACTGGGAGCAGTCGGGACTAGCAATGCTGAAGTCGGGAAAAGCCCGCGGGATTCGGGTGCAGCGCTTAAAGCACACACATGCACCAATGTAAAGTCAATGGTGCGTAAAAGTTATAAAGTTACTGTTAAAGGAGACTTCCGCTCAACCTAGAAGGACGAAACTTTAGACACATACACTAGAGGTGTGTACCAGTGTAGGAACCCCGGTGTTACTAAGTTACCTCACCCACAGGAAGCGGGTGCACAGGTGCGAAGTAGTGTCGGGTTTTGTCACGCAGGTTGCTGGTGCTTGGAGCTGAAGATACTGCAGGTGTCGAGAGGAGAAGTGTCCGGTGTGATCCAAGGGTGGATCGAAGATAAAGATGATCTGAAAGCAGAGGGGACAGAGTCTGGGTCACTCAGCAGTGACCAGGGTGGAACCAGGAAGGAACCAGGCAATGTCGGGCGCTTTCTCTGGTTCCTGTTGTGAAGCTTCTCTCTGCAGCCACGTGGACTCTGGGGCACCGAGGATGTCCAGGAGTGGATCACGAGCTGTCCCACGCAGGCTCTCGCTGTCGGCGGCATCGGCTTCCGGATTGGAGCAAACAACCCTTGGCAAGTGCAACCCATGCAGGATTCGAAGATGGCTTAATACTCGGACCAGGAGGGTCAGAGCGGGTGCTCCTTTTCAGAGGAGCAAGTGCAAATCTGGCGCAACCAGATTCACAAGTTAGGTTTCAAGGTTCGTCGGCACAGGGGCCACAAGCCAATGGGCAAGTGACCGGGCCAATGCGTTGAGCCAAAAGATGCAGAAGGGCCCCACGCAGCACTCGGTGAGTGTAGAGGGGTGAGCTTTGGTGCAAGAGAGGCTCAGGGCTGGGGCTTCTCAAACCCCAATGCAAAGCTTCAAGAGTCACTCGTGGGCTGCACGGTCAGCGTCTCGTGGTCTTTCCAAGATGGCGGGCCCCATGCTTCAGGTCGCCTCCACGGGTCTCATCTCTGCAGGGACTGTGGACTGGGCTGCTAGAAGGCAGGCACGCTGGGTCTTGTCGAACTCTGTTGCTCGAGTTCCGGCGGGAACTGCAACAAAGCAAATGTCGAGGTGCTGGATGGGGCCTGTTTGCACAGGGTGGTCACTCCTTGACCACAAGGGAGATTCTTCCGTCTTCTACGTCGAGTAGGATGTCGAAGGGTCCAGAGTTTCATTTCATAAGTTTCAGTCAGGATAATCTGAATTCTTGGGCATTGCTCCCACTCTTATACCAATCTGGTGGGCTGGATTACCTGCTAGGTCCCTCCTATGGGTGGGACCCAGGAAGGGGGTGGTTACACCCCTTTCCCTTTGTCCAGGGTCGCACTGGGACTGGGACTGGTGTGCCCCAGAACCGGTTTGACCGGATTATGCAAGGGGAAGCCTTGTGCTCCCCAGGCACTGTCTGGTTTCTTTCAAACCTCCCTGCTACAATCCACTATCTCCTGTCTGGGGTGGTGTGACACCTCCCCGTGACAGGAAACCCTTTGTCCAGGCCTCCTCGGCTGAGTTTCGTTGAGCAGCAGGAGGTCAGACTCGTGTCTGTGGCAGAAGCGTCCATTTTGTGATGCTGAGGCTCTTTTAAAATCAACCGCGTTTTAGCAAAGTAACATGTCTTCTCCCTCTAGAGGGGTGGAATGCTATCCCGTCTACAGGACTGTCGAGGGGATAGTATTCCAAATCATATGACACCTTACACAACATGTTTTGATAAAGCCAAACCAAAATTAACATATAATTGCGATGGATTATAATGCACTTAATAGTATATGGTATGGTATTATCCTGGAACAGCTTAGGGAATTGGTCCAGACAGCTGCAGGCAGGCTCAGCTCATGCTAGAGCACCATCTCATATAAAACCAAGCACTCTGCCTCCGGGATTGTTAAGGCCTGCCATAGGAGTGACTTATAGTTATATATGTGTCCAGATATAGGTTTAGATATAGGCATACTATATCTAAGCAAGGGGTGATTACACCACCGTACCCCAGCTGAGTGATCAGCTAGTTGTGTCAATTTTGGATAGCCAGCCAGGGGTGGCAAAAGATATGCTGCAGCCCCTGGTAGGCCTTGGATGCACCTATGCCCTGGGCACCTATAGTGGTGTGTGCAGGGGCTGATAAGGTGACCTAGGCCAATTTAGTTATGCACCTAGGGTACATGGAATCCATTTTAAAGAGAGAGTAGATAGCCTGGGGCCCTGATTAGCAGGGAACCAGGCCAACTAAGTCGAAAACCAGCTAAACATAAGGCAACAAATCTGGGGTAACCATAGTCAGGTAACCACCTTCCTACACAACCCCCCCCCCCCCAAACGAAAGGAGATAAGGCTATCCTTGTCCAGGTAAGCCTATATTGCCTGAGTGGCTATATAAGGAAGTACCTGCAGTAGCATGGTTACCCCCTGTCTCATGGTCCACTTAGCAATCCCGTATTACCAAATGTATGTACTATAATGTTTTGCCCAACCCACGGGGTTGCACCGTTGTGAAAAGACTTGAAAGACATGCACGTTTAATATTATGACCGTAAGAAAATAAGAATTACCCTCCCAAGGTGATCGTAACATCGGGTTTATCACAGAACTTGAAGCAGTAGTGGAAACGATTGTTTTATCATGATAACCTTGTTAAATATGGAAAATGTAAAAGTTTGGTTTACATTCAAGTTGCATCATGGAATATGTAGTGTGTTTAATTTTTCTAAAGCTCTTGTATGCTACCGCCGATGACGAAACACAAGCGACTGGGCGCACTAATTGGTAGTCATTTAAATATGGGAGGGACAACCGCATAGGTAATGATTCTCTTGTGAAGATGAGAAGGACGAGCGGGTAGAAAGCGTTGTGGCAGGTACGTGCACAATACTGTTGGTTAAAATAGGAGAGAGGTGAAGATAGAGTGGACAACTTATCCGATATTAAGCAATGTAAGAAAGCATTTGGGAACAAACATTTTCCGTAATGAGAGTGAATGGGAGTAAAATTGAATTAATTGTTACACATCGAGGACAATGGGCACATTACATTATTACATTTTTAATCATGAGGATACTTGCAACAAAATGTTAAATTACAAGTAGTAACAGGCTTATCATTTCTATTGTTTACAGTGTTCCCTGACGAAGGGCACTGCGTTGCCCGAAATGCATTGGATTTAATAAACACTGCCATTGATGAATCACGCATTTGTCAGGTTCTTACATGAGGTCCGGAGCGGCACTGTTCGAACTTTAAGAAGCATGGAAATTGGCGCATGATTCCTTGTGGGGATTTACATAAACAAAGTCATTTTGAAAATCACGGAGAAACACGGAGAGTACAACTAAAATGAAACTTGATTAAAGTTGGAGTAAATAAGCACACAAGCTGGCCAAAGGGGCATATTTCGCAGTGCATTTGGCAGGGGCGTAATGACGCCTCATATCATAGCAATTTTGATGTTCCAGTGCCGTCTGGGCGAGGCACAATCCAAGTCGCACGCACACCATAAAAAACACTTGACTGAACATTATTGAAATTGAGTGCATCCCGTATTACCAAATGTATGTACTATAATGTTTTGCCCAACCCACGGGGTTGCACCGTTGTGAAAAGACTTGAAAGACATGCACGTTTAATATTATGACCGTAAGAAAATAAGAATTACCCTCCCAAGGTGATCGTAACATCGGGTTTATCACAGAACTTGAAGCAGTAGTGGAAACGATTGTTTTATCATGATAACCTTGTTAAATATGGAAAATGTAAAAGTTTGGTTTACATTCAAGTTGCATCATGGAATATGTAGTGTGTTTAATTTTTCTAAAGCTCTTGTATGCTACCGCCGATGACGAAACACAAGCGACTGGGCGCACTAATTGGTAGTCATTTAAATATGGGAGGGACAACCGCATAGGTAATGATTCTCTTGTGAAGATGAGAAGGACGAGCGGGTAGAAAGCGTTGTGGCAGGTACGTGCACAATACTGTTGGTTAAAATAGGAGAGAGGTGAAGATAGAGTGGACAACTTATCCGATATTAAGCAATGTAAGAAAGCATTTGGGAACAAACATTTTCCGTAATGAGAGTGAATGGGAGTAAAATTGAATTAATTGTTACACATCGAGGACAATGGGCACATTACATTATTACATTTTTAATCATGAGGATACTTGCAACAAAATGTTAAATTACAAGTAGTAACAGGCTATCATTTCTATTGTTTACAGTGTTCCCTGACGAAGGGCACTGCGTTGCCCGAAATGCATTGGATTTAATAAACACTGCCATTGATGAATCACGCATTTGTCAGGTTCTTACATGAGGTCCGGAGCGGCACTGTTCGAACTTTAAGAAGCATGGAAATTGGCGCATGATTCCTTGTGGGGATTTACATAAACAAAGTCATTTTGAAAATCACGGAGAAACACGGAGAGTACAACTAAAATGAAACTTGATTAAAGTTGGAGTAAATAAGCACACAAGCTGGCCAAAGGGGCATATTTCGCAGTGCATTTGGCAGGGGCGTAATGACGCCTCATATCATAGCAATTTTGATGTTCCAGTGCCGTCTGGGCGAGGCACAATCCAAGTCGCACGCACACCATAAAAAACACTTGACTGAACATTATTGAAATTGAGTGCATCCCGTATTACCAAATGTATGTACTATAATGTTTTGCCCAACCCACGGGGTTGCACCGTTGTGAAAAGACTTGAAAGACATGCACGTTTAATATTATGACCGTAAGAAAATAAGAATTACCCTCCCAAGGTGATCGTAACATCGGGTTTATCACAGAACTTGAAGCAGTAGTGGAAACGATTGTTTTATCATGATAACCTTGTTAAATATGGAAAATGTAAAAGTTTGGTTTACATTCAAGTTGCATCATGGAATATGTAGTGTGTTTAATTTTTCTAAAGCTCTTGTATGCTACCGCCGATGACGAAACACAAGCGACTGGGCGCACTAATTGGTAGTCATTTAAATATGGGAGGGACAACCGCATAGGTAATGATTCTCTTGTGAAGATGAGAAGGACGAGCGGGTAGAAAGCGTTGTGGCAGGTACGTGCACAATACTGTTGGTTAAAATAGGAGAGAGGTGAAGATAGAGTGGACAACTTATCCGATATTAAGCAATGTAAGAAAGCATTTGGGAACAAACATTTTCCGTAATGAGAGTGAATGGGAGTAAAATTGAATTAATTGTTACACATCGAGGACAATGGGCACATTACATTATTACATTTTTAATCATGAGGATACTTGCAACAAAATGTTAAATTACAAGTAGTAACAGGCTATCATTTCTATTGTTTACAGTGTTCCCTGACGAAGGGCACTGCGTTGCCCGAAATGCATTGGATTTAATAAACACTGCCATTGATGAATCACGCATTTGTCAGGTTCTTACATGAGGTCCGGAGCGGCACTGTTCGAACTTTAAGAAGCATGGAAATTGGCGCATGATTCCTTGTGGGGATTTACATAAACAAAGTCATTTTGAAAATCACGGAGAAACACGGAGAGTACAACTAAAATGAAACTTGATTAAAGTTGGAGTAAATAAGCACACAAGCTGGCCAAAGGGGCATATTTCGCAGTGCATTTGGCAGGGGCGTAATGACGCCTCATATCATAGCCACTTAGCAATCCCTCACCCTTGGGGTATTAGAGGGTCTCCATCATAGGGAATCACTACCTTGGGTGCGTTTATGCAAGGAAAAAGGCTGGTGTTGATATGGAGTGTTGAAGTGAGGCTCCACTAATTTAGGGCTCAGCTTCCTCCAATTATCTTCCACCATGGGTGCCTTTCTTTCTTCAACTGAGTTGCACTGTGCTCTCAGGCTCAACCCCTGGCTACCTAAAGCTGGAGGATGGGTCCCTTGTTTTGGCTTACTGGAGGGACAGTTCAGGTTTGGGCCCTTTGGGTCCCAGGTTTGGCTGTGCCCAACAGAATCCATCTGTGGGAGGTCCCTAACTACGTTTAAGGGGGATCCCTCAGGAGTTTTTAAGGTTTTACCCGGCTAGGGCTGCTAGCTTCGGTGCCCCTAATCTGCTGATGGGGGTGCTTTATTTGACAGGGGGCCCCTTGGGTCTCACTGTCCTTCTTGTCCTCTGCAGCCCTGGGCTGACTAAGGCAAGGTAGAGAGGGGCAGGTTACCTGCTCCAGACTGGGTCCCACCTGAGAAGGGTTCACTGCCATCAGAGGCTCTGTCAGGCCAGGCCTAACAACCTCTGGGACAGTTCCTTCATCAGGGGTAGATCAGTTCCCTGAAGAGGCTGATCCTGTCCTAATGTCTGGGGGGAGGGAGATTTCTCTTCTCCTCAATGCTCTCAGTTTGGGTGGAGTGATCCATCATTTCAGGCTTCACAGCACACGTATCTGTTTGAGTTTGGGCTGTGGCCATCACAGCCCCACCAACCTTTTCAGGAGGAGACTCAGTTTGGGCATGGGCTGTTATCATAACAACTCTGTTATTCTGTTCAGGAAGGGAGTTAGCTAGAGATGGGGCTGAGTCTTGTACAGCCCTACCAACCTTTTCAGGAAGGACATCTTGAATTGGGGCTGTAGCTATTACAGCCCCACTAACCTTTCCATGGGCATTTACCTTTCTAGAATGGATTTTCTGTTCAACCTCGGTCCAGGCTGAGATTTCCAAATCATTTCCAAGTAGGCAGTCTACAGGCAAGTTTGCTGACACTGCCACTCTCTTTGGGCCAGTATAGGCATTTTTTTAATATATATATATATTATATCCCCAGCTGAGACTTACTACTGCCATGGGATGATTGGTTTGTATTCCATCAATGTTTGTCACCTGGTATGTGGCACCAGGTAAATGTTGCCTTGAAGGGACTAGGCACTCAGCCAACATGGTCTCTAAAGGCCTCAACTTTCAAACCATTGATGAGTGGCTACTGTCTGTACTTGCTCAAAGTATTTGGTCAATCAGTGAAGTTGGCAAAACCCATGACATTTTCACAAACAGGAGTGGTTGGGGACCAGGGTAGGCCAGAGTCCACCTCTGCTCCTGGGGGTGCTCCCACTTCCTGGGAGATTACTGCTGACAGTAACAGGAGGTGTTGGAGCTGTTTTTGGAGGTATATTTTCTTTATTGCCATTCTTTGGACAACAGCTGTCTGATTTCCAATGGCCAGTCTGTTTACAGACATGACAGTATGGTTTTTTCTGGGTAGATGAAGTGTCTTGGGACTCACCCCCATCCTTGGAGTTTTGGGGCCCTGGGGAAGTCTTCTCTTTAGATTTATCCCCACCCTTTTCTTGAGGTTTGGTAGACTCCTTCTTCTGGTCATTGCCCTGATTCTTAGTCCTAATTCTGGTTCTGACCCATTTGTCTGCCCTCTTACCCAATTCTTGTGGAGAGGTCAGATCTGAGTCCACCAGGTACTGGTGTATAAGCTGGTTCTGACAATTACTTAGGATCTGCTCCCTCATAATCAAATTATACAATCCTGTAAAGTCATGTACTTTGCTGCCATGTAGCCAACCTTCCAGACAAACCAACAAAGAATAGCAAGAGGTCAACTCATATGCAAACCGGCTAATTACTATGTAAAGGAGAAGTCAAACTAATAATGTGTGCTGTAACAGTCACGCTAAGGGTCTCCCTTTCCTGTGAAAAGATTCCCATCAGTCACCACTCGGATCCGCCCTTCATCATCTGGGATCCTTCACACCTGAAGGTGGAGTAGTATACCCACTGCGGGCTGGCAGATGTCAAAGCCTAGGCCTACAAGTGGGACCCAGTGATATAAATTTAAATTATGTGTTCGAGGATGACTGAAAGCAGTGCTCAAAACGTGAAATAAAGAGTGAGAGTGCGTAGAAGTGAAATAAAATTGGGTAGGGAAGAAAAAAGGAATTTTAATGTGTTTTTCTTCAATCCCAAATTAATTAAAAAGTGTGCAGAGGTCTAAACAAATAACCACTAATGAGAATGAAAGGTCGACATGTTTCTGCAGACTAACTAGATCCAGCTGGTATCTTGCTGCTTCCTCAGGACCATTAACGCTACTGCTTCGTGAACATTTATTAAAAAAGGTAAAATATCACCTGAAATTCAGTGACTAAATCCTTCTCCTGACTTCATAGTGCAACGGGATGTCAGTCCATTCCCAAAACGGCAAACCATAGAAAAAAGCATAATGCATATAGTTAAATATAGATTACTATTGTTGAACAAATCTTTCATATAGACAGTGATCTCTTTATTGACTAATGGATTGTGTCTTTAATTCATATATAGATCACATTAGTCTGCAACACATCAAGTGTGAATGCTCACTTACCCATGTGGCAGGAGAGAAAAGCCCCACCTCACCTGGCTGTAGCGCAGGTAAAACGGAGCACCGCTCTATATAGCGAAAGTGGATAAAAAGGAAGTTTAGGACACCCAGAAGTGTCATTACATTCATCCCACAACTATCATGCATTCAACCATTTCAAATTGTGCCAAAGATTGTGTCATGGCATCATTCCGAATCATATATAAGGTAGAGGAATATTCATGATGTATCCACTAATCACGCATTCATTTAAATGGCAATAAATTTCAATTAGGCATTTGTGTATTCTGCCACATCATCGTTCTAATGAGCTTGCTTGGATAAGTGAATACGCTCTGGTTTGCATTAATTTCATGTCGCTGCTTCTGACCAGCTCGTATTGTTTAGACCTTTGAACCGCCATGCGAAGGCTAAATGCGCAATGGAAACGGTGACTATAGTAGTCATGAAAATACATCATGTGGCATCTCCGTCATCATGTTCCCCAGTTAATACATTAGGAACCCAGAAATTGGTATGCGTCACACAAGGAAATTGCCATAGATACTGCAAAGCACTCATTACCAGTGCCGTTATCCTTGACGGTTAGAAAACATGCTACAAAGTCATTAGCCGGCTATTGCAAGGGAGTCAAACACGGCTCTGTGTTTTGCCACAACGAGTAAAAGCTCAATTGCACCCCTGTTTTGAGCGCTTTTTACCGCAAGGATTGAAATTCAATAGAGGACCCGTTTTGGGCGCTTACCTGACCGTCGGTACCCCGGGCGTCCCTCTGGGCTGTCGTGGGAGGTACCGACGCGGCGCGCACTTCCGCATTATCTACTCGATCATTACACATGGGCTAGACGTCAACAGCTGCCTCCACTGTTCATCACTAGCGCCATGAAACCGCTGGGTATGTGAGCGCTGTACAAATGCTTTTAAATTCAAATTCAAATATAGTTCTTAGTCTCACGCAGCCCATTATAATGCACCACGAGTAAAGTGCATTTCTATTACTTTAGTGTCATTATTATATCATGTCGTCTTGATATCAAGGTTATGCAGATATATTAACCTCTTGAGCAGGGTAATTAAGTCGATATCAAAAATTATTTGTTTATCGATGTCGCAATTAGCATATCAATTGAAAGGAACCAAGGTCTATTATAATGCACAACGAGCACATATAGGGGGTCATTATGATGGCGGATTCCCCGCATACTCCGGGCCGGAGGAAGCCACCGCCGGCCCGGAGTATGCGGGGAATCCGCCGAGGAGGCCTGAAAGACCCACCGCCAAATTAGGATGGCTGGTGGGTCTCACAATCTGTCCTCCACTTTTCCGCCGCGGTCGGAAGGCGACCACGGCGGAAAAGCACTAACATGGCTGGCGGTGTCTATCAGACACCGCCAGCCATATTAGGATGTAGGGAAAGTAATGCTTTTCCGCGGCGGCTTTTCCGCCGTGGAAAAGCATACGGACATTCACTTTGGGGGCCCGTTGTGGGCCCCCTGGGTGAAGGTTGCATGGGGTGTGCACATGGGGGGTACCTATGGTACCCCCCTGCCTTTGCGTGCACGAAGCGGCAGGCACCGCGCGGTGCCTGCCGCTTTGTGCATGCAAATGCACTGCTTTCATTTTTACATTGCGGCGGGCGCTGCTTCAAGCAGCACCCGCCGCAATGTAAAACATACAGGATGTGACCGCCAGGGTGGCGGTCACATCCTAATTGCCATGGAGGGACCGCCGCTGCCCATGCGGACGGTCCCTCCTACTCAGGGGTGGCGGACGGACGCAAGTCCGTCCGCCATCCTAATCGACCCCATAATGTGCATTTCTATTACCTTGGTGTCATTATTACATCATTATTACATCATGATATACACACTATATCACAGTTATTTTAAACATGGAGATTCCTGGTTTTTACAGCTGTCCGGCATGTCAATGGGCAATTGCGCAGCACCAACGTATGCAAACCTTTACATGAAGGAATTTGAGGAAGCATACATCTACAATCACCAAACCACGTACCGAAACATTAAAATATACATAAGGTACATAGATGACCTATTTTTGATCTGGAACAACAGCAGGTCCTCTTTAGAGGAAGCACTAAACCTTTTGAATACCCGAGATGACCGCATTCAACTCACCTGGATAATTGATGAAACATCTATCAATTTCCTCAATGTCAACATCACCAAAACTGAGGATGGTTTTCGTACTGACCTTTACCGAAAGCCCACAGATCGCAATAATATGTTGCATTACACGAGCTTCCACCAAGGAGCACTAAAGAAACATTTGCCATACTCACAATGGCTACGTGTTAAACGCATCGTATCAGATCCACACACAGCAAAACTACGTCTTAAGGAAATGAGTAAACGGTTCACCGCAAGAGGTTACCCAAAAGCACTCCTTATTGAAACCATGAACCGCGTGGAATCCACTGCGAGAGCAGAGACCTTGAAGCCCGCCATTAAACCTCTGAAAAATAAGATGGCGCTAGTATCAAAATTCTCCACTTCAAGCACGATGTACAAAAAAATCATACTAAAACACTGTTCAATCCTACAAGTTGAATCTGACTTTAATGAGATTTTCAAAGCTCCTCCAATCTTTGCTTACACGCGAGACAAAAACCTTAAAGAAATATTGACCAAACCTTGTGCTACTACAACTACTCAAAAAGGAACTCGCCCTTGCCTAAACTGTAACAACTGCAATTACATTATTAAAGGTAATTCCATTACGCACCCCATGAGAGGCAACACTATTAAACTTCAAGTAGATGTAACCTGTGACTCCTCCTTTACCTTTTGAAATGCCCATGTGGCAAAATATACGTGGGGAAAACTGAACGCAAAATCAAAGTGCGTATTAACGAACATAAATCTAACATCCGGACTAGAAATGATAAGTCCCCTGTAGCCGCCCATTTCATTAAACAAAAGCATAACGTGGCCCAACTCAAGTTCCTTGTATTGGAAATTATCCAGAAGGTGGAAGGTAGAGACAATTGTAAATTTCTCCTGCAGAGAGAAATGTCATGGATTTATCGTTTACAGTCAATGAAGCCACATGGTCTTAATGACCGGACTGAATTTAGTTGCTATCTGTAATGTAGTTTCTTGATTATCTATATACCTATTGTTTAATTCATAATAATATGTTCCCGTATTGATGCAAAAATATTGTATGTTTACACATGCTCCTTGGTCATCCCTTTATATATCAACATATAACAGCAGTCTAATTTTGATTCAGTGTCTACTTACTACATTATGTGCATTTCCTGTTTGTATTTACAGTTTTATCCCCTCATATACTAGCATACAGTAACAGTCTACTTTTGATCTAGTGCCTATATTCATAAGTGAATGCTCGAAACATTTTCAACAGTTCATAACATTACGTGCATTTTTTATGTGTGTGTGTATGTACTCTCTTTATAGTCCTTCTTCTACTTTTAGTCTAACACACTACACGTTAGTCCATCATCTATCTTTAGCATACATCACCAAAGCTTATCACCTGCACGTTTATTCGTATATTAGTAAGCAGTCGCCTGCCGGCGGTTTTCACCGGGGTGATACACTGATTGAAGACGGTCCCTTGGAGTTAATCGAACAGTTTCCACTAGCCCGAGTAAATGAGGCGAGAGTACCACGTTCGTTTGCTAACTGGAGTTTTGCTCCATTTTTTCACTTTGTGACATTAATTGCTGTTTTTTACCGTTTTCACAGACTGACGTAAACATTGGTCTTTCAGGGTCCACGCCGTGAGTTTTAAAGGCGTTTCTCAACACGCAATACCGATAAGCACACCAGCTTGTTATATTTAAGTCCCCACACGGAGTGTTGATATCGCGCTACCACCGCGCTCTGCATGGCAGCTTTTTCAACTCGTGAGATCACCGCCTGTCTTGAGTAGATTGGCGTTACTTTGCACACTGCATGTCAGCATTTTTACTCATTAAATCACTGACTGACACAAGCACCTTGTCGCTATTTAGCCACATTTACTGCGCAATACTATCTTTGTTTTATCCACTGCTTGTATACATGGATATGCCACCACGTTCATCACGTAGCATGTTTGTTGCACATCAGCATTACCACGTAGCATGTTAGTAACATATTAGCATGCCCACTTAGGCACTTAACAGCCTCCAGTAACAAGACATATTATTTAGGAATGATACACCTATTTCTTACGTTACCCTAACAGGCTACTCAATCTTCTTCATTCTTTGTAGATACCCCTTGACAAAGGGCTCTGCCCGAAATGCATAGGGAGTGGAACTCATTTACCTGCATATACTATGCCTTTTGAAGATCGCATCACCTTGATATGATGTTAATATCAAACAACTTTCTCATGGAATAAATTGACAAAACAATGTCATGAACTTTATTGGAGTCTAAATTTATTTTTGAACCCTAAGGTGTGCCTCCAACCAGGGATGCACTCACGTCTATGCGTGCACACAACCTTATTGTACTTTACAGCGTCATCGGACGGTGACGCCACCTGTGAGAGCACCCCACCTGTTTAAACCTTATGGATTTAAGTTAAATCAGAACAGTGTAGTGCACCTTCTACCTTGTAATTGATTATTCTTGTTTACCGCCCACTCGAAGGTAGCACACACCCCCACCATCAACATGCAATTCGATGAAATATCCAAATCTACGGAAGCAAGAGCAAACATCCTAGCATACAGTGATGAAGAACGTGCTCGTATCTACTTGCTGATTGAAGAAGACATTAGCCAACCCACTTCAGGACGCACCAAGGAACAGTGTATCCGTCAATTACTTTATATATCTGTCACTAAACCTAGCCATTTCACTTCCACTGACGATATAGTCCAACCCACAGAACAAGCCACCACTTCGGGTCCTTTTTTAGAATCAGGCCCCAACGACATCGAAGACCCAGGAGGAGCCAAAGAAAAAGAAAAGAATTACCCAGGAACCAGGAGTACAGTAGTGAAAAAAGACCCCAAACCGAAAAAGACCACTTAGTAATCAACATTTCCAACACACAGCTCACTACACATCAGATGGCCTTATTACAAAAGGGGACGTCATTTATTCCAACTACCAGCACCAACTTTCTAGAGCTTGAAGTCAGTACTTTCAAACTGACCAGAAAGCTACGCCTCCGTCATTTTTTTGATAACATTCTGCAAGCTAAAACTGAGGAAAAAACAGATCTGTTGAAAGGATTGCGTCCCCCAAATGATTTTCAAGCCCCTGTAAGTCACAAAAGCATAGACTTATTTGAAAATCTAGTGCGCAATGACTTGAGCAAATTGAACTTTCGGAAAAACAAGTACCGGAACATCACTCAAAAAGATATGGACACACTTAAACAAATTGCCAACAACCCAGCGATTAAATGTGTTAAAGCGAACAAGGGTGGGGCCCTTGTAATACTGGATGCGGAAATGTATTTGAGGAAAATCAGTGAACATATTAATGATGGCAACATCTACATGAAACTGGATTATAATCCTACCAGCCAATATCAAGGATCACTGACCACCATCCTATGTAAAGCCAAAGATAATGACATTATCGATGAACGCACCAAAAAATTCCTTATATCAATGCATCCAAAGAGTCTGTCAATTCACATGACACCAAAGATTCATAAACATCTTACAGACCCCCCTTTTCGCCCTATCGTCTCAACCAAAGGCTCACTACACGAGCCGGTAGGAAAGTTCTTGGATCGATACCTTCAACCGTAAGTCTTATCTTTGCGAAGTTATGTCAAAGACACAACAGAATTCTTATTGAAACTATCTGAAATCACTTCTACAGAGGACTAATCCTTGATACTTTGTACAGCTGATGTCAGCTCTCTGTACACTTCCATCCCGCATGCCGGCGGTATAGAAGCTGTTGAAAAAGCTTTATTGAACAGTGACATTGACCCTCTAATGCAAGGGTTCCTCATGGAGCTCATGATATACACACTATATCACAGTTATTTTAAACATGGAGATTCCTGGTTTTGACAGCTGTCCGGCATGTCAATGGGCAATTGCGCAGCACCAACGTATGCAAACCTTTACATGAAGGAATTCGAGGAAGCATACATCTACAATCACCAAACCACGTACCAAAACATTAAAATGTACATAAGGTACATAGATGACCTATTTTTGATCTGGAACAACAGCAGGTCCTCTTTAGAGGAAGCACTAAAACCTTTTGAATACCTGAGATGACCGCATACAACTCACCTGGATAATTGATGAAACATCAATCAATTTCCTCGATGTCAACATCACCAAAACTGAGGATGGTTTTCGTACTGACCTTTACCGAAAGCCCACAGATCGCAATAATACGTTGCATTACACGAGCTTCCGCCAAGGAGCACTAAAGAAACATTTGCCATACTCACAAATGCTACGTGTTAAACGCATCGTATCAGATCCACACACAGCAAAACTACATCTTAAGGAAATGAGTAAACGGTTCACTGCAAGAGGTTACCCAGAAGCACTCCTTATTGAAACCATGAACCGCGTGGAATCCACTGCGAGAGCAGAGACCTTGAAGCCCACCATTAAACCTCTGGAAAATAAGATGGTGCTAGTATCAAAATTCTCCACTTCAAGCACGATGTACAAAAAAATCATACTAAAACACTGGTCAATCCTACAAGTTGAATCTGACTTTAATGAGATTTTCAAAGCTCCTCCAATCTTTGCTTACACATGAGACAAAAACCTTAAAGAAATATTGACCAAACCTTGTGCTACTACAACTACTCAAAAAGGAACTCGCCCTTGCCTAAACTGCAACAACTGCAATTACATTATTAAAGGTAATTCCATTACGCACCCCATGAGAGGCAACACTATTAAACTTCAAGTAGATGCAACCTGTGACTCCACCAACCTCATTTACCTTTTGAAATGCTCATGCGGCAAAATATATGTGGGGAAAACTGAACGCCAAATCAAAGTGCGTATTAAGAAACATAAATCTAACATCCGGAATAGAAATGATAAGTCCAGTGTAGCCGCCCATTTCATTGAACAAAAGCACAACGTGGCCCAACTCAAGTTCCTTGTATTGGAAATTATCCAGAAGGTGGAAGGTAGAGACAATTGTAAATTTCTCCTACAGAGAGAAATGTCATAGATGTATCGATTACAGTCAATGAAGCCACATGGTCTTAATGACTGGACTGAATTCCCGTATTGATGCAACAATATTGTATGTTAACACATGCTCCTTGGTCATCCCTTTATATATCAACATATAACAGCAGTCTAATTTTGATTCAGTGTCTACTTACTACATTATGTGCATTTACTGTTTGTATTTACAGTTTTATCCCCTCATATACTAGCATACAGTAACAGTCTAGTTTTGATCTAGTGCCTATATTCATAAGTGAATGCTCGAAACATTTTCAATAGTTCATAACATTATGTGCATTCTTTTTTTGTGTGTATGTACTCTCTTTATAGTCCTTCTTCTACTTTTAGTCTAACACACTACACGTTAGTCCATCATCTATCTTTAGCATACATCACCAAAGCCTATCACCTGCACGTTTATACGTATATTAGTAATCAGTCGCCTGCCGGCGGTTTTCACCGGGGTGATACACTGATTGAAGACGGTCCCTTGGAGTTAATCGAACAGTTTCCACTAGCCCGAGTAAGTGAGGCGAGAGCAGCACGTTCGTTTGCTAACAGGAGTTTCGCTCCATTATTTCACTTCGTGACATTAATTGCTGTTTTTTACCGTTTTCACAGACCGACGTAAACATTGGTCTTTCAGGGTCCACGCTGTGAGTTTTGAAGGCGTTTCTCAACACGCATCACCGATAAACATACCAGCTTGTTATATTTAAGTCCCCACACGGAGTGTTGACATCTCGCTACCACCGCGCTCTGCATGACAGCTTTTTCACTCGTGAGATCACCGTCTGTCTTGAGTAGATTTGCGTCACTTTGCACACTGCATGTCAGCATTTTTACTCATTAAATCACTGACTGACACGAGCACCTTGTCGCTATTTCGCCACATTTACTGCACAATACTATCTTTGTTTTATCCAGTGCTTGTATACATGGATATGCCACCACGTTCATCACGCAGCATGTGTGTTGCACTTCAGCATTACCACGTACCATGTTAGTAACATATTAGCATGCCCACTTAAGCATTAACAGCCTCCAGTAACAAGACATATTATTTAGGGATGATACACCTATTTCTTACGTTACCCTAACAGGCAACTCAATCTTCTTCATTCTTTGAAGATACCCCTTGACAAAGGGCTCTGCCCGAAATGCATAGGGAGTGGAACTCATTTACCTGCATATACTATGCCTTTTGAAGATCGCATCACCTTGATATGATGTTAATATCAAACAACTTTCTCATGGAATAAATTGACAAAACAATGTCATGAACTTTATTGGAGTCTAAATTTATTTTGGAACCCTAAGGTGTGCCTCCAACCAGGGATGCACTCACGTCTATGCGCGCACACAACCTTTTTGTATTGATATCAAGGTCATGCAGATATATTAACCTCTTGAGCAGGGTAATTAAGTCGATATCAAAAATTATTTGTTTATCGATGTCGCAATTAGCATATCAGTTGAAAGTAACCAAGGTAGATATAGTGCCTAAGCCTCCGAAAATCCATGCACAAAAAATACACATTAAGTGCAATTCACTGAGTGTTTTACTGACACCTTAATGACTCTCTTACTTGGAAACAGTGACGCCGTCATGTTAGACATATTGCCCCTATCATAAGGGGAGTAAACAGATCGATGTATCCACTGGTTGTACCACTAGTTATCAGTGGTATCACCTTTTAGACCGTCTACCATCACACCACAGCTCCACTTCTATACAGGAAAAATAGAGAGTGTAGGCACTTCATTTCATGCCCACCTCCGCCAAACAACGACAGCACTCCACTAACAGTTAACAGTCCCTTTTAGATCTGTGGTTGAATGTCCAACCTCAATAAAGTGGTTGGTTAGTCTCATCGCTTGTTTGGAGCATCTAATTAAGCTCTTATGCTCTGAAATCCTCACTTTCGCTTTGTGCGTGGTCATCCCTACATATTTCTTATTGCAAAGGCACATGATAAGGTAGATCAAGTTCTGACTATTACAGTTTGTGAAGCCTCGTTGTTCCCAAGGACGGTCGGTGCCAATGTCAATGTGTGTGGATTTAGATGTCTGAGGGCAGGCTGCACAGTTGCCGCAGGGATGGTGACCAATAACTGCAGGCATATCCCACAATGGCCCTATAGTGCGGGGAATGTTGCTTTTAGGTCTGGTGTGGACAAGCTGGTCTTTCACATTCCGTCCTCGCTTGAAAGCGAACAACGGAGGTGGTAGGTTGTCAGTGTCAGTCTCAGTGTTAAGAATAGACCAGTGTTTTTTAACAATTCTTTGAATTTGATTAGACTGGGTACTGAAGGTGTTGACACACGTCATCCTTTTCTGCTCTGGTTTTGGAGGCAATAATTCCAGTAGGCCCTCCCTGTTATTGTTAGAGGCTCGTTTTTTAGAGGACCTAATCAGCCGTTTGGGATACTTTTTTTCAATCAATTGATTTTCAAGAGTCTGAGCATGTGCCTCAAATGCAGATTTTTTTAGAGTGATTCTGTTGAATACGGAGGAATTGCCCGTAGGGCAAATTATCACGAAGAGATTTCGGATGAAAGCTTTCGTAGCTCAGTAATGAATTTCTGGCTGTTGGTTTACGATAGATTTCAGTTTGTAAACCAGTGGATTTCAAGGTAACCAACAGACCTAAAAAAACTAGCTGTTGTTTGCTGAACTCAATCGTAAATTTCCAAAACCGGTTTCTCTTGTTCAACCACTCGTGAAAGTTCTTAAGATTATCAACTGATCCTCGCCACACCACCAGGATGTCATCTATGTAACGTTTCCATAGACGCACACATCCAAGAAAGGGGTTGATTTCGTTGAGCACCTGTTCTTGCTCAAACCTGTGTACGTACAGATTAGCGAGACTAGGGACAAAAACGCTACCCATGCTAGTCCCGCTAATCTGCAAGTAGACAGTCTCCTCGAAGTTAAAAAAGTTTTCGGTCATGGCCAAAGTGGCCAGTGTCCTAATCAGTCTCACAGGAGTGATGGAGTTAAGGTCTCTGGATTCCAAAAGACTCTCTACCACTTCCAAGGTTTCAGTCTGGGGTATGGAGGTGTACAGACTTTCCACATCGAAGGAAACCAAAAGATCTTGTGCTGTATCAAAATCGACATTCGGTAAAATCCTGAGCACATCTTTTGTATCTTTTAGATAGGTTGGCATCTCTCGTACCATCAGTTGTAGAAACCAATCCACGAACTTGGATAAGGGTTCCACCAGTGATCCAATGCCCAATATTATGGGGCGCCGAGGAGGTTGTCTCTGGGGATTGTGTATTTTTGGCAATACGTAAAAGTATGGCATCACTGGGTTAGTCATACATAGATATTGTGCCTCTTTCGTTGTAAGCCATCCTATTGCTAATGCCTCTTCTACAATAGTGCCAATAATAGTTGTCAGTCTTGGTGTAGGATCAGTTGTTAGTTTCTGATAAGATTTCTTGTCATTCAATTGGCGTAAGCATTCCTCACGATAAGTGCTCGAGTCCTGAAGAACTATAGCTCCACCCTTATCTGCGGGTTTGACTGTCACAGATGTATTCCTCGCCAAACCTTTCAAAGCCTCTTGTTCCTTTTTGCTTAGATTGATAAAAGGTTTGTGACGTTGTTTGAATAGTATCTGTAAGTCATGATCCACTGCCTCCTCGAAAGCCATAACGTTCGCCGGAAGGCCTATAGTGGTGGGGTTGAATGTAGAAGGTTTTTTTAGGCCAGTGTTTAGATCATTAATAACACCGTCTCTTTGTCCCTCTTTACCAGAGAACAAGTAATGTAACCGGATTTTTCTGAAGAACTTGTTCATCTCGATATTGGTGAGTGAAGGGTCATCAATATTAGTGGTAACAGACCCGAGTCCTCTATTCAGTACTTGTTCTTCAATCTCAGTCATAGTATGGGAACTCAGATTGATTACGAGGGAGGTCCCACTGATGTCCCTGGTTGTTCTTGGGGGATCTTCTTCCCATTCCTCAAGTCCATCGTTTGGGGGGGTAAGTTCCACTGGACCTGGCCCTGTTGATGAGACCTGCGCCGGCCCCTCGCCCTCCCCTGGCCAAAACCTCAAAAAGGCTGCTGATTGTATTCTGGATAAATGTTTTGAGGACCAAAGGGTCCCCCTGTAGGGGTAAAGGTGGGAGCACCCCAAGGTGTAGGTTGCCACCATGGAGGAAAGGATGGTTGGCCGAAACCATGATTATAGCCCCTCCAGTTCCTTCTATTATTACCTCTACCTCTCTTGTTGTTTGGTGTATTCTCCCAGAGTTAGGGGTATCAGAATCACTCGACTCTTCCTCTGAGCCGGAGGTACCATAGGTCGAGCCGCCTTTCCGCCCATTTTTATTAAAGGGCACAGGAGTATAAGTATCACTGGTGTAGGGGTATACTTTTTCCTTGGAGAATTTCGCAAGATCTTTTTTGAATTTTTCAAGTTTAGTGAACAAGATCGAATCTCTAAACTCTTTGCTGGCTTTGTTACCCTCATCTTGATTTTTAGTAAACCCCTTTGTTGTAATGGTCGTTTTTATCTGGCCTTCTAGTACCTGGATCTCTACCAAGATCTTATCTGCCGCTTTTTTGGCTGTTTTGATAATAAGTACCAGCCAGTCCCGGGTACATTTCCACGCGATAAGCGATCATTTGCGCAGGAAATCTTTGTCGTCCAGAAACAGACGCGGGGCATTAGTTACAATTAACCCACTTGGGGTGCAATTGCCACGTAGGCATTCTGCCATGGACATTCCATGCACGCAGATCCTAGCCTGACTCTTTTTCAGCAGTAGAATTTTTGCCCAACATTCATCGTTGTTGGCCTGGGTCGATGGTAACCTGCCGAGAATGCTAGGGTTTTCAGATAGAATTGACTGGATTTCTGCTTCGTCAAACGCCAAACCTAAATTGGTGGCCATAATAAGAAATGGTTTAGCAAGACTACTGTGTTCAAAATGAACCAAACCTCACAGGTCACACAACAACCTTTTCATCAAACCAAGATCCTAACTAGGACAAGGAAATTAAAAGGACCCGCAGCAAGCAGCTACAAAAGAGTATATACACAACAGAGGGGAAGAGGGTCCGAGGGACAGTTTAATGACCAAACAATGCTACTATCCCTATGAACAGTCAAACTAACAAAGAATAGCAAGTGGCCAACTCATATGCAAACCGGCTAAATACTATGTAAAGAAGAAGTGTAACTAATAATGTGTGCTGTAACAGTCACACTAAAGGTCTCCCTTTCCTGTGAAAAGATTCCCATCAGTCACCACTCGGATCCGCCCTTTATCATCTGGGATCCTTCACACCTGAAGGTGGAGTAGTATACCCACTGCGGACTGGCAGATGTCAAAGCCTAGGCCTACATGTGGGACCCAGTGATATAAATTTAAATTATGTGTTCGAGGATGACTGAAAGCAGTGCTCAAAACGTGAAATAAAGAGTGAGAGTGCGTAGAAGTGAAATAAAATTGGATAGGGAAGAAAAAAGGAATTTTAATGTGTTTTTCTTCAATCCCAAATTAATTAAAAAGTGCGTAGTGGTCTAAACAAATAACCACTAATGAGAATGAAAGGTCGACATGTTTCTGCAGACTAACTAGATCCAGCTGGTATCTTGCTGCTTCCTCGGGACCATTAACGCTACTGCTTCGTGAAAATTTATTAAAAAAGGTAAAATATCACCTTAAATTCAGTGACTAAATCCTTCTCCTGACTTCATAGTGCAACGGGATGTCAGTCCATTCCCAAAACGGCAAACCATAGAAAAAAGCATAATGCATATAATTAAATATAGATTACTGTTGTTGAACAAATCTTTCATATAGACAGTGATCTCTTTATTGACTAATGGGTCGTGTCTTTAATTCATATATAGATCACATTAGTCCACAACACATCAAGTGTGGATGCTCACTTACCCATGTGGCAGGAGAAAAAAGCCCCACCTCACCTGGCTGCAGCGCAGGTAAAATGGAGCACCGCTCTATATAGCAAAAGTAGATAAAACGGAAGTTTAGGACACCCAGAAGTGTCATTACATTCATCCCACAACTATCACGCATTCAACCATTTCAAATTGTGCCAAAGATTGTGTCATGGCATCATTCCGAATCATATATAAGGTAGAGGAATATTCATGATGTATCCACTAATCACGCATTCATTTAAATGGAAATAAATTTCAAACAGGCGTTTGTGTATTCTGCCACATCATCGTTCTAATGAGCTTGCTTGGATAAGTGAATACGCTCTGGTTTGCCTTAATTTCATGTCGCTGCTACTGACCAGCTCGTATTGTTTAGACCTTTGAACCGCCATGCAAAGGCTAAATGCGCAATGGAAACTGTGACTATAGTAGTCATGAAAATACATCATGTGGCATCTCAATCATCATGTTCCACAGTTAATACATTAGGAACCCAGAAATTGGTATGCGTCACACAAGGAAATTGCCATAGATACTTCAAAGCACCCATTACCAGTGCAGTTATCCTTGACGGTTAGAAAACATGCTACAAAGTCATTCGCCGGCTATTGCAAGGGAGTCAAACACGGCTCCGTGTTTTGCCACAATGAGTAAAAGCTCAATTGCACCCCTGTTTTGAGCGCTTTTTACCGCAAGGATTGAAATTTAATAGAGGACCCGTTTTGTGCGCTTACCTGACCGTCGGTACCTCGGGCGTCCCTCTGGGCTGTCGTGGGAGGTACCTACGCGGCGCGCACTTCCGCATTATCTACTCGATCATTAGACGAGGGCGTGACGTCAACAGCGTGCAACTTTGAAAGGATCATGGGTAATGTAGTTCTTAGTCTCACGCAGCCCATTATAATGCACCACGAGTAAAGTGCATTTCTATTACTTTAGTGTCATTATTATATCATGTCGTCTTGGTATCAAGGTCATGCACATATATTAACCTCTTGAGCAGGGTAATTAAGTTGATATCAAAAATTATTTGTTTATCGATGTCGCAATTAGCATATCAATTTAAAGGAACCAAGGTCTGTTATAATGCACAATGAGCACATATAAAGTGCCTTATATATGATTCGGAATGATGCCATGACACAATCTTTGGCACAATTTGAAATGGTTGAATGCGTGATAGTTGTGGGATGAATGTAATGACACTTCTGGGTGTCCTAAACTTCCTTTTTATCTACTTTCGCTATATAGAGCGGTGCTCCGTTTTACCTGCGCTGCAGCCAGGTGAGGTGGGGCTTTTCTCTCCTGCCACATGGGTAAGTGAGCATCCACACTTGATGTGTTGTAGACTAATGTGATCTATATATGAATTAATGACCAGACCCATTAGTCAATAAAGAGATCACTGTCTATATGAAAGATTTGTTCAACAACAGTAATCTATATTTAATTATATGTATTATGCTTTTTTCTATGGTTTGCCGTTTTGGGAATGGACTGACATCCCGTTGCACTATGAAGTCAGGAGAAGGATTTAGTCACTGAATTTCAGGTGATATTTTACCTTTTTTAATAAATTTTCACAAAGCAGTAGTGTTAATGGTCCTGAGGAAGCAGCAAAATACCAGCTGGATCTAGTTAGTCTGCAGAAACATGACGACCTTTCATTCTCATTAGTGGTTATTTGTTTAGACCACTACACACTTTTTAATTAATTTGGGATTGAAGAAAAACACATTAAAATTCCTTTTTTCTTCCCTAACCAATTTTATTTCACTTCTACTCACTCTCACTCTTTATTTCACGTTTTGAGCACTGCTTTCAGTCATCCTCGAACACATAATTTAAATTTATATCACTGGGTCCCACATGTAGGCCTAGGCTTTGACATCTGCCAGTCCACAGTGGGTATACTACTCCACCTTCAGGTGTGAAGGATCCCAGATGATGAAGGGTGGATCCGAGTGGTGACTGATGGGAATCTTTTCACAGAAAGGGAGACCCTTAGCGTGACTGTTACAGCACACATTATTAGTTTGACTTCTCCTTTACATAGTAATTAGCCGGTTTGCATATGAGTTGACCTCTTGCTATTCTTTGTTGGTTTGACTGTTCATAGGGATAGTAGGATTGTTAGGTCATCAAACTGTCCCTCGGACCCTCTTCCCCTCTGTTGTGTATATTCCAACCTTCCAGAGCCTTAGTAGCACAATCTACAAAATCAGTCCAGTCCTGAGTCTGTGTCTTCTGGGTATCTCTGAACTTTAACCTGTACTGTTCAGTGGTTAGGCCAAACCCATCTATCAGAGCACTCTTCAGGACATTGTAATTTTTAGCATCCTCAGGTCTAACTGTGAGAAGCTTATCCCTCCCTTTCTCAGAAAAGGAGTACCATAAAATTGCAGCCCACTGTTCCTGAGGAACCTGCTGTACCATACAGGCTCTCTCCAGAGCAGTCAATCCTTTGTGGATGTCATCCCCTTCCTTGTAGGAATTTTTGTCAGGTTTCTGTTATCATAGGCCCTGTCTTTCTCTCTAGGAATATTGCTGCCACCAGGGGAATCTAATCCACACAACGTTTGTTCTCTTGCTAAAGTAAGTTTAGCTTGAGCCAGGGCTATCTCTTCCCTCTCTATCTGGAGTTGGACAGCCCTCATCCTGGCCCTATGCTCTTTCCTCGGGGGGAAGTCATTCCCCTTTGAGATTCCCTTGAGGCACTAGAAATGTGAGAGTCCCTGGAAGGTGATCTCACTCTTCTATTACCTAAGGGAATGATGTTATAGGATCTGGGGAGGTGCTGGCCCTCTCCATTCCCATGTAGGTCCAAGTTGGTCTGGTTAAGCCTGCCAACTTGTACCTGGTTACCCCTCTAATTCTGATCTGACTCATCCTCTTCTGAGTCTGGTTCTTCCTCCTCTTCTTCCTCTTCTTCCACCTCTGGGGTGTCCTCATTCTCAGGGGGGTTTATTCCATTTCCTGTATCTTGGGGAACTGCACTAGCTTTCTCCAAATCATCCTTTTCTAGGATAGCTATCAGGGAAGGAATGGTGGGGTTGTGACCCCTTTTTAGCCCTCTTGCAATGCATAAGGCACTCAAGTCTTTATGGCTAAGTTTTTCATAGCTGGAGGATGCCTTGGTAAGGTCAACCACCGCAGGTAGAGAGCTGGAAGCTTCACCTGTGCCAGACATGACTGCTAGTGAGGTGAAAGTGGTGCACTTACCTACACTAAGTGTTTTCCTACTGTACCTTGCCAGTGAGTTGTAGGCAGGGTGTGCTAAGCCCTTTGATCTACAATACTAAGTTCAGTAGAACTTAAATATGCTAAGCTTTTGTTTATATGTACCTAAGGTACTTGATGTGATCTTTCAATTTGATAAAAAGATTGCAATGGTAAAACAACAGCAAGCTCAAATCCGCACCGCTGCGCACCAATGTGAGAAGTTGGCCTGATATATGTCTCCAATTCTGGGGGCACCTTGTATCAGTCCAAACAACCATTATGGTGTCTGGTTGTAAGTCAACCTTATAGACAAGCTATCCTAATGGTAGCATGGACAAAGCATCCTTAAAGGCTTAACTCAAGAGGTCGTGTTAAGCGAGCTGTTTTACCAATCACAATCCTGTAATATCAAATGAAAGGACATCACACAAGTTATATGTTATAAAAATATATGTATTTATTACTAGAATAATCCTCTATACTCTTTATGAGTCTAGAGGCACAAGCGTTTAAACAAAAGCACAGTTAAACATATAAAAGTTGCACAATTATGGATGAGGCCCAGGGGCCATGCAAACCATATATTAAAAAAGTGGTATAAGAGATACCAATTGAACAGTGGTTAGGCCTAGGGCCTAGGGAATCACTGGGAGTAGTCGGGACTAGCAATGCTGAAGTCGGGAAAAGCCCGCGGGATTCGGGTGCAGCGCTTAAAGCACACACATGCACCAATGTAAAGTCAATGTGCGTAAAAGTTAAAAAGTTACTGTTAAAGGAGACTTTCGCTCAACCTAGAAGAACGAAACTTTAGACACATACACTAGAGGTGTGTCCCAGTGTAGGAACACCGGCGTTACTAAGTTACCTCACCCACAGGAAGCGGGTGCACAGGTGCAAAGTAGTGTCGGGTTTTGTCACGCAGGTTGCTGGTGCTTGGAGCTGAAGATGCTGCAGGCGTCGAGAGGAGAAGTGTCCGGTGTGATCCAAGGGTGGATCGAAGATAAAGATGATCTAAAAGCAGAGGGGACAGAGTCTGGGTCACTCAGCAGTGACCAGGGTGGAACCAGGCAATGTTGGGCGCTTTCAGGTCGCTCTTGTGAAGCTTCTCTCCGCTGCCACGTGGACTCTGGGGCACCGAGGATGTCCAGGAGTGGATCACGAGCTGTCCCACGCAGGCTCTCGCTGTCGGCCTTGTCGGATTCTGAATTGGAGTAAACAACCCTTGGCAAGCTCAACCCACACAGGATTCAAAGATGGCTTAATACTCGGACCAGGAGGGTCAGAGCGGGTGCTCCTTTTCAGAGGAGTGAGTGCAAGTCTGGAGCAACCAGATTCACAAGTTAGGTTTCAAGGTTCGTCGGCACAGGGGCCACAAGCCAACGGGAAAGTGACCGGGCCAACGCATTAAGCCAAAAGATGCAGAAGGGCCCCACGCAGCACTCAGTGAGTGTAGAGGGGTGAGCTTCGGTGCAAGAGAGGCTCAAGGCTAAGGCTTCTCAAACCCCAATGCACAGCTTCAAGGGTCACTCGTGGGCTGCAAGGTCAGCGTCTCGTGGTCTTTCCAAGATGGCGGGCCCCATGCTTCAGGTCGCCTCCACGGGTCTCAGCTCTGCAGGGACTTCGGATCGGGCTATTAGAAGGCAGGCACACTGGGTCTTGTTGAACTCTGTTGCTCGAGTTCCAGCGGGAACTGCAACAAAGCAAACGTCGAGGTGCTGGATGGTGCCTGTTTGCACAGGGTGGTCACTCCTTGACCACAAGGGAGATTCTTCAGTCTTCTACATCGAGTAGGATGTCGAAGGGTCCAGAGTTTCATTTCATAAGTTTCAGTCAGGATAATCTGAATGCTTGGGCATTGCTCCCACTCTTATACCAATCTGGTGGGCTGGATTACCTGCTAGGTCCCTCCTATGGGTGGGACCCAGGAAGGGGGTGGTTACACCCCTTTCCCTTTGTCCAGGGTCGCACTGGGACTGGGGCTGGTGTGCCCCAGAACCGGTTTGACCGGATTATGCAAGAGGAAGCCTTGTGCTCCCCAGGCACTGTCTGGTTTCTTTCATACCTCCCTGCTACAATCCACTATCTCCTGTCTGGGGTGGGGTGACACCTCCCCATGACAGGAAACCCTTTGTCCCGGCCTTCTCGGCTGAGTTTCGGTCAGCAGCAGGAGGTCAGACTCGTGTCTGTGGCAGAAACATCCATTTTGTGATGCTGAGGCTCTTTTAATATCAAACGCGTTTTAGCAAAGTAACATGTCTTCTCCCTCTAGAGAGGTGGAATGCTATCCCCGTCGACAGGACTGTCAAGGGGATAGTATTCCAAATCGTATGACACCTTACACGACATGTTTTGATAAAGCCAAACCAAAGTTAACATATAACCGCAATGGATTATAATGCACGTAATAGTATGTGGTATGACATTTTCCCAGAACAGCTTAGGGAATTGGTCCCGACAGCTGCAGATAGGCTCAGCTCATGCTAGAGCACCATCTCACATAAAACCAAGCACTCTGCCTCTAGGATTGTTAAGGTCTGCGATAGGAGTGACTTATAGGTATATATGTGTCCATATATAGGTTTAGCTATAGGCATACTATATCTAAGCAAGGGATGATTACACCACCTTACCCCAGCTGAGTGATCAGCCAGTTGTGTAAATGTTGGATAGCCAGCCAGGGGTGGCAAAAGATATGCTGCAGCCCCTGGTAGGCCTTGGATGCACCTATGCCCTGGGCACCTATAGTGCTCTGTACAGGGGCTGATAAGGTGACCCAAGCCATTTTAGTTATGCACCTGGGGTACATGGAATCCATTTTAAAGAGAGAGCAGATAGCCTGGGGCCCTGATTAGCAGGAAACCAGGCCAACTAAGTCGAAAACCAGCTAAACACAAGGCAAAAAATCTGGGGTAACCATAGTCAGGTATCCACCTTCCTACAGAAGACGTCTGCGTAAGTCCACCGACTAAAGTATAAGTTGCTAATGTATTCTCTCTCCATTGCAGATAGTGATTAATACTTCAAAACACTGCAGAGGTATACAATATACAGAAGAGAGGCAATACTCCCACAAGAACCTGGTAGGAAGAGTCTAATTTAGAGTATTCCAAGTTAGCTGTGTTGCAATGTTGTGGTGTTAAGGTTTCCTCCCTGTGTGCATTAGGCTCCCCTTGGTGGCAGAAGAAGAACGCTACATAGAAAGAGGTTCACCAGCAGCTGAGGAAGCCAGTTAAAAGGAGTGTCTCTTCTTTTCTCTTCCAATTCCCCTTTCCCCCCTGTTGGTGACGTTGCTCTGTCAGAAGCGCGGCGTCACCGGCGTGCGGGCGTTGGGATCAGCGGCCATTTGCTCCTGCGAAGACAATTGGGTTCTGACACCTGGTCACCTGCAGCATCTTTCTCCAAGGCTCCATAGGATACAGCGACGAAACCCGACACATTTTGACACCTATGCACCCGCTTCCTGTGGGTGAGGTAACATGAGTACTCCGGTGCTCCTGTGGGTATTAACTATCCTAGTGTCCCAGTTTCAAGTAGCTTTCTCCTAGTCCATCCGGAAGTGACCTAAAAGAACTAGTTTCCAATTCTTTCGTTCCCATTCTAACTTTATGGTAACTTGCGTGTGTGTAAAGACAATGCACACGCCTCCCGTGGGCCTCCTACTTCCTATCCTTTGGTAGTACAGTGTAGCCCCAACGATTCCCTAGACCCTAGGCCTATCCTTTGTTCGTGACGTGGTTCTTATACCACTATTTTAGTATATGGTTTGACGTGCTCCTAGGGTGCTACTGTATAATGTGCAACTTTTTGTATGATAATTAAGTATCTTGTTATGTGCTGGTGCCTCTGACCTCATAAAGAGTTCAGAGGGGTTGTGTTAGAAATAAATACATATATATTTTATATATAACCTGTGTGGTGTCCTTTCATTTGGTATTAAAGGGGTTACATATGGTAAAACAGCTGGCTTCACATGCCCTCTTGAGTTTAGCCTAAGACTGCTTTGTCCATGCTACCAGTAGGATAGCTGGTCTCTAAGGTTGACTTTACAACCATCACCATAAGGGTTGTTTGGACTGATACAGGGTGCCCACTAGAATAGTGGACATCACATATCAGGCCAATTTCTCACAGTGGGCTCAAGTAAAAATGGCAGAACAGCAGGAACTTCAGTTAAGTCAGCAAGCAAATAATCAGAAAAGAGGGAAAGGTCATGGTGAAGGAAGTGAGAGTAAACCCAGAGGGAAAATTAGTAAAGAAGAGGCAAAGAAAAAGTTTCCTTGTCACGGGTGTGGAAAATTGGGGCATTGGAGAAACGAGTGTAAGTTAATACAGAATAATAATGTACAAAATCAAAATTTAAATCCAGAGACGCAGAATGAGGTGTCAATGAGACAGTCGCAACAGGTAATACAGAATCAGTTACCTCAAGCCCCTATGCCAGATTTTGTGAGTCAACCCAAATACAGTATGAATACCGGATTTCAGGAGGGAAGTGGTAAGAAAAATATGGTTTTACAGGACACATTTTTTGAAGATGAAACCTAATGACGGTGCCTGAGAGGGGGGAAGAGGATTGCGTACTTGGTGCATCCTTACCTGTAGATCAGTCAGGTCCTTACATCGAGGGAAAAGTAGAGGGAAATGATGTTACCTTTTTGTTCGACACTGGTGCTACCCGTTCTACTGTGAGAACAGCAGACATCCCAAACCTACCCCTCTCGTGAGAAGGGATCCAAGTAGTCGGCCTTTCTAATAAACAAATTAGGACCCCTGTCACAGAACTGATGGATGTCTGCATCAGTAATTTTAAAGAAATGCACAAATTTGTAGTGTGCAATACTAGCCCTGTAAACTTGTTAGGAAGGGATCTACTGTGCAAAATGAATTTCACAATCTTTTGCACACAGCATGGTGTTGAAATTCAGACTCCAGATGAGGATGCAGTGTATAAAATTATGCTAGCCAGACAAGAAACCAAAGTTAAAAAGATGTCCTTAGAAGATTTACCAGGAGAATTAAAAACCTTTGTGAATCCTGATGTGAGGGCTTTTTCAGGAAAATAAGTAGGCTTAATGGCAAATGTTCATCCCATAAAAGTGACAGTGAAGGAAGGTGCAGTTTAACCCAAATATTTGACAGTACAAAATGAGTCCCCAAATAAAGGCAGGTGTTACAAAAGAAATAGAGTGTTTGGTTGAACAAGGCATTCTAAAAGGAAATAATGAGCAGTCCTTGCAATTCACCCACAATTGGCATAAAGAAACCAAACGGAAAGTACAGGGTGATCCAAGACTTCCGAAAGATTAATAATAATTGTCGTTCCATTTTGCCCAGTAGTACTAATCCAGCAGTGATTCTATATTAAATACCATGGGGGGCAGGATGGCTCACTATAATTGATTTATGCGATGCCTTCTTTTCCATCCCACTGCATCCAGACAGTAAGTTTTTATTTTTGTTCAAATTTGACAAGCATGACGAAAGTCCATCCATCTTTAATCAGATTTTGAAATTCTTGAATCACTGATGTTGCCCGGAAATTCAGTCCTGGTGCAGTATATCGATGACCTATTATTGGCATCGAGAACCTGAAATGACAGTGTGATTGATTCCATTGCATTATTGAACCATTTAGCAAAAGGTGGACATAAAGTGTCTCCAGAAAAATTGCAATATTGTACAACCTCAGTCACGTATCTGGGATACCAGATAGAAAGAGGGGTCAGAAGAGTGACATCGGAATGAAACAAAATAATTTAAAACATGAAATTACCCCAAACTCAGAAAGAAATCCGAATGTTTCACTGAGTTGTAGGCTACTGCAGGCAGTGGACTGTGGGATTTGCAGTGCTAGCAAAATCCTTAGTTCAAATGACAAGGAAACGAGCAAACGATCCAGTTGAATGGGATGATGAAATAATGACTGGGGGCATATTATCAAGGGGGTTTATCTCCGCTTTTTTGGCTTTAAAAGCCAAGAAAGCGGAGATAAAATTATCTCCCTATTACCAAGCTGTGGCTAACACCAGTTAGCGACAGCTAATAGGAGATAGCGACCATCTTGGGCCCCGCTTTGCATGTCAGTGATATTTATCACTAATGACATGCAAAGTGGGCGTGCCAAGATGTTAGAGACTGGTAACAGTCGCTATCTCCTATTACCAACTTTTGGAGATATTTGCGCTAAGCGCGAATATCTCCAAAAGCTAACACCTGCCCTGAGCAGTTCTTAACCATGTTATCCAATGGGAGGTGGATAACATGGCTAAGAGCATTAGCTCGGTAATGCATGAATATCGCTGACTTTTCAGCGATATTCATGCAGTGCGGCCGTTTTTTATCGCATTTGCGATAAACCTTGCTAATAGCAAGGTTTATCTGCGATAAAAATCGCCGATGTGCGGCGATAATTTTTGTCTCTAAACAAGTTAGAGACAAAAATTATCGCTAGTTGTTGGTAATATGCCCCTGAGTTCTTAAAATTACGTAACAGTCTGTGTGAAGCTCCAGCATAAGGAATGCCTGATTACTGGAAAGAGTTTGCACTATTTTGTGACTCATGAGACAATTGTGCTCTCTCAGTTTTAACCCAGACCCATGGATTAATGAGACGACCTGAGGCATATTTTTCTGCCACATTGGACCCAGTGGCATCAGCACTGCCAGGCTGTCTGAAAGCGGTAGCTGCAACTTGTATGAGTCTTGAGCAAAGTGAATCCATTTTCATGGGACATCCTGTAACAGTGTATGTCCCACATTCAGTCGATAACCAGAACATGTACTCAGCATTTAACTCCTAGTCAGATGACTAAATATGAAAGAATTATCATTGGGTCAGAAAATCTGACTATAGTGAGGTGCACTATTTTAAATCCAGCATCCTTATTGCCAGATTCCCACTTTGAGGAAGTAAGAGAGGAAGTTGAACATGATTGTATCGATTTAACTGAATTCAGTACTAAGCCTCACGCAGACATACAGGAAGAACCCTTAAAAGACCCAGAACATGAGCTGTTTGTAGATGGCTTGTGTATGCGCCATGAGGAAGGAGGATTAAGCGCTGCTCATGCTGTGTGCACATTATCTGGTAAAGTCGAAGCATCCCATTTACCAGGAGTCAAGTCTGCACAAGTAGCCAAATTGATTGCTTTAATAAAAGCGTGCAAAAGTGAGAAAAATTGGAGAATAACCATTTACACTGATAGCCAATACAGTTACCGGGTTGTGCATGACTTTGGCCAGCTATGGATGCAAAGGGAGTTCATGACTTCTTCAGGAACCCTATTAAAAATGGACAATTTGCAAAAGAATTACTTGAAACAAATCAATTGCCAAAAGAATTGGCTGTGGTCAAGTGTGATGCTCACCAATCTGGAAATGAAAAAGTGACAGCCGGTAACTGATATGCTGACCAGGTGGCCCAATATTGAGCCAGATAGAAAATGGCAGTAAATAAGAAAATCGAAGAATGTGGAAACAGCTGCCAACTTATGCTATTGAGAGGAGTGAATACATGGGAGGAAGTGAAAGATTTACAAGGAGAAGCAGAGCCCAAAGAAAAGGAAGAATGGCAGAAAATAGGGTGTTAGATGAGACCTGAAGATGGTGTGATAGTTTACCTAGATTGGAGACCAGTATTACCTGACTGTATGCTTGCACACACATAGGTAGAGATGCAATGATCCAATTTTTTAGACAGGATTGGTTCATTGCAAAGTTCAGGAACATAGCAGGAGTGACCACTGCGCCTTCGGCCTGGTCACCCCCACGCTCCTGTGCCTGCTGCCGCTCCCGCAGCCCCAGCCACCCGAGGGCCGCCGAGCCCACACCAGCTTTTCCCGCCGCCCCAGCCACCTGAGGGCCGCCAAGCCCACACCAGCTTTTCCCGCCGCCCCAGCCACCCGAGGGCCGCCAAGCCGACTCCAGCTTTTCCCGCCACCCCAGCCCGTGGCCCCGCCCCCGACAGCCGATTGGCTCACGCTCCCGCCTCCCCGCAGACCCTCCCGACCGGCTCCCTTCTTATGACGTCCCCAGAGCGACCGCGCAGCGGACGCGCGCAGCGGGAGCACCGATTGAGCGCCGAAGGTGCGCCAAAGGTAAGCCCGTCTACGCCCGTCCGCGCCTGGACCGCGCCCAGCGCCAGGACCCCTGGCCCCCGCAGACCCCAGCCCACCCGCCGGACGTACGACGCCGCCACCCTCAACGCACTCAACTCCGGCCAAAGCCCAGGATGCTACCGAGCCATCCCGAGGCGCACCCACGGACCCTTCTGCTGCAACTCCTGCAAGTTCACCTGCTTCCGGACCTGCACCACTCCAGCAGTGCCCAAGACCTCGACGAGCAACAGCAGCCGCAGCCACCTGAGATGCATCCTGCTCAACACCCGCTCCGTCCACAGGCACGCCATCGAGATCTGGAACCTGCTCGAAACCACAGCCCCAGACGTCGCCTTCTTCACGGAAACCTGGATGAACGCCTCCTCTGCGCCTGACATCGCCATCGCCATCCCAGACGGCTACAAGATCATCCGACGGGACCGCATCAACCACACCGGAGGAGGCATCGCCATCATCCACAGGAACTCCTTCCGCATCACGACCAACACCGACGACACCCTCACAACCGCCGAGCACCTGCACTTCCAAGTCCACATCAACCCGAAGACCACCCTCAGAGGCACCCTCATCTACAGACCCCCTGGACAACGCACACAGTTCAGCGAAGACATCGCCGACTTCATCAGCCCACACGCCCTCTGCTCCGCTGACTACATCCTACTCGGGGACCTCAACTTCCACCTGGAGAACAACAACGACCGCAACACCACCACCCTGCTGGACAACCTCGCCAACCTGGGACTCAAGCAACTGGTGACAACCCCCACCCACTACGCCGGACACACACTCGACCCCGTCTTCGCATCCAGCAAGGACATCGCCTTCAGCCACGCCACCGGACTCCACTGGACGGACCACAGCTGCGTCCACTTCAGCTTCGCAAGGACCACGATCCACCACCACCAGCAACAGGTTGCACGCAGGAACTGGAACAAGATCACAGCCGACCAGCTCGCGTCCTCCCTGAGCATGAACCCTCCCACCAGCACAACGAACCCTAGCCAGGCGGCCACCAACCTCACGAAGTGGATCAGCGACTGCGCAGACGAGCTCGCCCCCCTGAGGACCCCGCCTAGCAGACCCGGCAGCAAGAAAGCCCCATGGTTCACCGACGAACTCAAGAGCTCCAAGAAGAACTGCCGAGCCCTCGAGAGAACCTGGCGCAGAGTCCCAACTCCGGACAACATGACTGCCCTCAAGCTCGCCACCCGAAAACACCACCAACTCATCCGCGCCACCAAGAAAACTGCATTCAAGGAACGACTGGACAACAACGCACACAACAGCAAAGAACTCTTCAACATCGTCAAAGAGCTCTCCAACCCCAACGCTGGAAACAACGACATCACCCCTTCGCAAGACCTCTGCAACTCCCTCGCCTCCTTCTTCCACAACAAGATCGCGGACATACACAACAGCTTCAGCACCCAACCGACGAACGCCACGACCAAACCACCGCCCCCCACCACCACCCTCCGCGTCTAGACTCCGGTCAGCACCGAAGACACCGTCCGCACGATGAACTCCATCCACTCCGGATCTCCGACCGACCCCTGCCCTCACCACGTCTTCAACAAGGCCGACGCTGTCATCGCACCCCACCTGCGGGACATCATCAACACCTCCTTCGATACCGCTACCTTCCCGGAGAGCTGGAAGCACGCCGAACTCAGCGCTCTACTCAAGAAACCATCGGCTGACCCCACCGACCTCAAGAACTACCGCCCCACCTCGCTGCTCCCGTTTCCTGCAAAAGTCATCGAGAAGACCGTCAACAAGCAGCTGGCCGCCTTCCTCGAGACGAGCGGATCCCTCGACCCCTCGCAGTCTGGCTTCCGGGCCAACCACAGCACCGAGACCGCCCTGATCGCAGTCACCGATGACATCTGAGCGCTGCTCGACAACGGAGAAACAGCGGCCCTCATCCTCCTAGACCTCTCCGCGGCCTTCGACACTGTCTGCCATCGTACCCTAGTACAACGCCTCAGCAACGTCGGAGTCCAGGAGAAGGCACTGGAGTGGATCATCTCCTTCCTCGCCGGGAGGACACAGAGAGTCCGCCTCCCCCCGTTCAGATCTGAAGCCACCGAAGTCATCTGCGGCGTCCCTCAGGGCTCCTTGCTCAGCCCAACCCTCTTCAACATCTACATGAGCCCACTCGCAGACATCGCACGCCAGCACAACCTCAACATCATCTCCTACGCCGATGACACCCAGCTGATCCTCTCCCTTACCAACGACCCCGCCACCGCCAGAGCCGAATGGATGAAGAACAGCCGCCTGAAACTGAACTCGGACAAGACGGAAGTCCTCATCCTGGGATCCTCACCCTCCGCCTGGGACGACTCCTGGTGGCCCCCCACCTTAGGCAGCGCACCCAAACCAACAGACCACGCACGAAACCTGGGCTTCATCTTGGACTCCTCCCTCTCCATGACCAGACAAGTCAACGCCGTCTCCTCGTCGTGCTTCAACATCCTGCGCATGCTACGCAAGATCTTCCGGTGGATCCCCACCGTGACCAGGAAGACGGTCACCCAGGCCCTCGTCACCAGCCGTCTGGACTACGGCAACACCCTCTACGCCGGAACCACCGCCAAACTCCAGAAGAGACTCCAGCGGATCCAGAACGCCTCAGCACGACTCATCCTGGACATCCCCCGTCGCAGCCACATCTCCGGACACCCGAGAGATCTGCACTGGCTCCCGGTCAACAAAAGAATCACCTTCCGTCTCCTCACCCACGCACACAAAGCCCTACACAGCCAAGGCCCAGGATACCTCAACAGCCGCCTCAACTTCTACGCTCCCAAACGCCAGCTTCGCTCGACCAGTCACGCCCTCGCCGCTGTCCCCCGCATCTGTAGAACCACCACAGGGGGACGGTCCTTCTCCTACCTCGCCGCCAAGACTTGGAACTCCCTCCCCACCCATCCTTCGCCTGACCCAGGACCACCTCGCCTTCAGGAAGCAACTCAAGACCTGGCTGTTCGAGCAGTAACAGACCCCCCCCCCCCACAGCGCCTTGAGACCCTCTGGGTAAGTAGTGCGCTATATAAATTCGATGATTGATTGATTGAGCAGAGAGTCTTTGCCAGAGAAGCTTAACAAGTCAGCGAATGAACCCTGGTAAGAAAACTGTGGTTTGTTCTGGGAAAATTGGGAAGGCAGAAGGCCCATTTATTAGACTCCAAATTGACTTTATTCAGTTACCTGCTTGTCGAGGATTAAAGTATGTCTTGGTCATTGTCTACCTATTTTAAAAAATGGGTGGAAGCATACCCTACCCTCCGGAATGACAGCTTAACTGTAGCCAAACACTTTTTAAGGGAACTCATTCCTCGGTTCGATTTTCCAGTAATGATTGAGTCAGCCTGAGGGAAACATTTTAGTAATGAAATTAATGGTCTAATCTGTGAAGCATTCAAAATTGAGCAAAAGCTGCACTGTGCATGCCGCCCAGAGGCTTCTGGAGTGGTAGAGCAATTGAATGGCACAATTAAAGCAAGATAGGGAAAGATGTGTGAATCTACCCAATTAGAATGGCCTGATGCTTTACCTCTTGTCCTGATGGAACTCAGAAGCATACCAGACAAGAAAACAGACTTGAGTCCCCATGAAATACTCATGGGAAGGGTAATGAGGCAAGCATATGTGCCTGGACATCAGCTGTTAACTATATCTGAAGATTTAGTGTTGGAGTACTGCAATGAGTTGGCTGACCAAGTGCGTTCTATCTCTCACCAGGTCGGGGAAGACGCTGAAGCCAGACATTCAACTACAGCACATGATTTAAACCGTGGAGATTGGGTAGTGATAAAAAAGCACACCCGGGAATCTTGCCTAGCACCAAGGTGAGGAAATCCATATCAAGTGATACTGGTCACCACCACAGCTGTAAAGTGCAAGGGAATCCCCAACTGGATCCATGCAAGTCACACCAAAAGGGTAACATAACCTGACGAAGTTGAGGCTGAAGGTTGTGCAGCTGAAGGGTCTCAAGAAGTTGATCCTTAAGTAGTTGATGAAGAACAACCGAGCACCAGTCAGAATGAATGGATCCCACTGGTTGACATACCTAAAATAAGAATAAGAACAAGAAGCCAAACATATTTAAATAGTCAGACTGATAGTGAGGATGAGACAGGAAAAGGAGAACGTACTCAGATTACAGAAATCCAAGCTAAAGGTAATCATGAGGAGGACCAGATAAGGAAAGAGCAATATACTCAGACAAACAAAACCCCCACCAGAACACCTCTGTCTGAGGAGGGACAGATAGGTACTAGACAAAACGCACAGGCAGAAGACAATCAAGAAACTGCAAGACCTGTGCAGGACCAGACAGGATTAGTCAAACGGGGTCAGGATGAAGATAAGATTCCAGGCCCAACAATGCAATATCCTGAACCAGGTCAGGTTAGTCTAGAAGAATCCATTCAGACAGAACAGTCAACAATAATAAGCCCTGGACAAGGTCAGATAGCAGGGATACCTGAAGTTGACGAAAATCAAGTTGTGCCACAACTTAAAGAAAACAAAAGAACATCTGAAGACATGAAAGCACAGTGCCATCTAAAAGACTCAGAAAAGGCTATAAATGGCCTGGTTTTGTTAAAAGACTGAAATATCGCCTAGTCACAAAAGATGAAGAGCCATGAACAAGTAGACGAAGCGACAAGTCCAACTGAACAGTCTACAAGAAATCTAAAAAGGAGAAATCCACGCCTGAAAAAGCTGAACCGTAAATTCAAAGGCCCTGAATGGACGTATGTCATTCTTGAAGATTTCGAAAATCTGGAAATCAGTGATGCAAGTGATGAAGAATTGATTACTGATCAATCTATTGAATAAGTGAGGCCAACTTGAGATAAACCACAGGTGTATTCTGTGCAAAACTCTCAAAGAGGGGTTAAGCCTCCTTAGTCAAAATGGCTGATAAAAGAGTTACTGGAAACCCGAAAAGAAGTTGTATAAAGACATGCTGTGGAATATGCATATGTAGTGTGTTAATGGTACTTATAGTGTGGCTAGGACTGACAATAACATATCGCACTTGATAGCTGCTAAGTAAAATGACAGTAGTATACACGAAAAGATAGCGCACCACAAACAATATAGAGTAGACTTAGAAGCACCAGATGAGCTAGAATTACATCACTTTAGAAATAGAAACGAAACTGATATGAATGTATTCGCTAATCTATTAATACACTTTGTAGAGACAATGCAAATTAGTAACTGTTATGTCTGTATGAAATTACCAACTTCAGTAGCTGAAGGTGTTACTTACTATCATTTACCCCTGACCTATGGCATTTGATATAGTTTATTAACTAGTTTATTTTATAGAACAGGAAAGTTACAGTATTTCTATTCTAACATAGATGTAATATTTTCTGAAATTCCAATACGAAGAAGAATGAATCCCGTCCTTAGTAGTAAAGAGTCACAATTAATGGGTGAATATTTTCTAAAATGAAGGAAATAGATATAGCTGATGCACATAAAGACAATTTAACGTGTAAACTACACGAAGAAGAAAATATATTTTTGAATTTAGTAGAGAAAAGGAGACAGGATTTCCATAGAAAGGCAACTGAAACGAAACCCCAGATACCCAAATGGGCTGAAATGGAGGAATTTATGGCAACTGGCAAGACTCATGCTGCTATGTCACTGGACTTTGAAAAGAAGGGGAAAATCTGTCTCCATAGAAAGAAAACTGAGTATGACAATGTATTCATCGGTTCCAGTGAATATGAACACAATTTCCTCATAATTGGGGGTTGGGGACTTAAAGGGAGAACTGATCTAGTATTTCCTGGAGTCTATTATATTTGTGGGAACAAAGCTTACTGTAAGCTGCCTGATCATTGGTATGGGAGTTGCTATTTCTGAATACTATTCCCAAAGGCATACCATGTAAAAAGAATCCCTGGAAGCAATAAACACAAAAATTAACTAAAACGATATAAAAGAGCTCGTTTTGCAGACATTTTAGGTGATATATTTAGTGCATTGATACCTTCATTAGGAGTAGTTCTGAACACTCAAAGAATCTGTAAATTGTCTACAGTAGTGGATCGCTTATCGACTGACACTGCTAGAGGATTTTTATTGATCAGTACCGAATTGGTTGCGATCAGATCAATGGTTTTACAAAACCGACTTGCCCTTGACATAGTATTAGCAAAAAAGGGCGGAGTCTGTAGAATGTTGAAAGCGCAACATTGTTGCACTTACATACCTGATAAAAGTGTTGAAATTAGAAAGTATGTAAGAAATATTACTCATTATACAGTGAATGAAAAGAAGAAAAAATTAAAGATAGATGAAATTCAAATGGAAGAATTAAAGGGGGATATATATATAAATGAATGAAAGTCTTCCAGAATGAAAGTGGAAAAAGAACTCCCACAGTAATTGAAGAGATTGAACTGGGCGAATGCTAAAGTTGGCATTTGGTTCCTTAATTTGTGATGATATAAAATATCATCAAAGAGGGGGTTTATGGAGCAAGGTTTCACATTTAGCTAAACTTGCTTGTATTCAGCCCTCTCGAAATAACATTTAACATATTAATCAACATGGTTTGTCTATTAATATTTGCATTACATGACTTATTTAGTAAGTTGGGGAAGCTTGACAATGTGCTTTTACTAACAGTAACTCAAGTGCCTTTAAATGGCCGTCGACAACGCTGGAACGTTACTGCACATGCGTCTGCCACATCTACGTGGTATGACGTCCTTTGCTTTTTGGTGGGAACTTCTTGCTTCTGCGCACTAGTGCCAGAAATGGCT
This sequence comes from Lissotriton vulgaris, assembly GCF_964263255.1. NCBI lineage: Eukaryota > Metazoa > Chordata > Amphibia > Caudata > Salamandridae > Lissotriton > Lissotriton vulgaris. The sequence continues at coordinate 638,504,986 of NC_141696.1, read as the reverse complement.
GCCTCAAACCTCACATGCTAATGCTTATGCTGCTGCTTGTACTAAACTTGTTCGTTCTGCTTAACTATTAATGCAAAAGTTAAATAAAGTAATGAGGTCGGAGTAGTGGTATACAGTGCGTTCATTTATTTTTGTATTCTAATGGGTCTTTCTTTGACTTTGTTAATAGCTCGTATTTGGGTCAAGGGTTACCTGAACAACCATTTTAAAAATATAAACTACGCATGTGTACTTTGAGAAACCTCGAGCCATAGCATTGAACTGATGCCAGAAGTTGTCTTTCCGCCAAAGCGCCTGGTAAAACTACAATCTCAACCTGGGAAAGGAAGACAAGTCGCAACTGTATTCATTTTGTACCATGTAATGAAATAATATTGGTGGGTGGAATAAGGTCATGGGAAAATAATTTGTGGGCGGAAACTTTGATCAACTATATTGAATTAAAATGATCTCATCTTAGTATGGTGTGATGACCTCTGCTCGTCTTTCTGACCAATCACTAAAGGGGAACACATAGATTTGCAACATTTAGGGGTGGTACATTGCCCTGGAAATGGTATAACTAAGGTAGGCTTGGTTAGTGAATTTGTCCGCCTTGTCCGAATAGCTGACCTGTCACTGACCCAATGCTCACTATAGGAGATCGAGAGCAGAGGTGCTGGCAGAGCACTCTGTCAGAAAATTCTAGATGTTTGAGGAAATTATAGAGTACCCATTCGGGGTACCAGAATTTCGCTAGAGAAGGGTGTGACACTGGTGTTACACTAAGAGTAGGTCACCTGTCCAGAACCGCACCTGTCTTGTCCCGTGAGCACCTGATTAATCAGGAGCCTGGTCTTTTTGCCCCAGCCCGTGGCCTCCTCACCCATCTCTATAAAAGATTCTGACATGCAGACTGAAATGTAGTTTCATTACTTGGACATAGTAAACCTAGTATCTATGATCAAACAAAATCAACTCAAGGTGAAATCAGAAAAAACAGGGTGAAGTCATCAGTGGTGGTGAGGTGCAGCTGAGCCAAACAGACAAGGGGGGAGAATCAGACGCTACGGCTCTATCAGGAGAGGAGGGGTGGTTAAGAGGAAACAGGCGTCATGCCCAAAGGGGCCTGATTTCATGGTCCTCTGTGCCCGGAGCTGCAGTGACAGCCATGAATCATCTTTAAAACGCCAGGCACCAGATGCATGCAGATGCAAATGCTAAGCAGCTGCTGTTAGGTGTGGTGGAGCGGAGAATCCATTCTGTAGTGGAATCTACGTGGAGCGTGACACATTGGTGACCCTTGGTGATGTCTGGTGCCTTCTGGTGTCTTTCATCACTTTTGGTGCAGAGGCAGCCCACTTAGGCTTTTTTGGGCTAGCTTGGCTATGAGCTAGTGACAGGGGCATTGGATATCAGGACACAGCAGAAAGCAAAGAGCTGGTGCGGTGACAGGGGTGAGTTGGCATTTAGCCCAAAGTTCTCTGCTTGGTTCATTCGATGGGTTTATGGTTTCCTATCAGACTACCAGTTGTCTACTCATTAACAGAACATCTGAGAACACCAGAAATGATCAAAGAGTGGTTATAAGTAAGTATCCAGTGCCTGGTAACTAAATAGACAAGTAAATTGGAAGAAAGCCTGAGGTTTCTCCGTTATTTACCAGTTGGGAGTTTAGCAGTGGGGAGCGTGTGCCTATCAGGAGGTTGTTTCCTGTGGTCTTTACCCTGGTGTGGCAGGCCCCAACGGCCTTTTTTGAGAGGTGTTATTTTGTATTGAAAAAGTCCTATCCTCTAATTTATCACTTCTGGAGAAATCAGTGTCAAACTCAGATCACGTATTGGGAATATTGTCTCCAATATTAACAGGAGCTCAAAACCTCACCCCTTCTGGTACTGCCAGACATGGCTTGGCAGGTCGGGCTGGACTGTTCCCATGAGGCACAGGGTCAGACTGATTTGCATATAGCCATGTCTGAACTGGGGTGGCAGAGTAGGCTAAAGAACGGTGATGGATTAAACCCAGATCTTTTGACTGGGTGTGAGTGTTTGATTGATTCAGGTGCTCCGTCCATCACCACCCCCTTTTGTACTGCTTGCACAGGGTGGTCACTCCTTGACCACAAGGGAGATTCTTCAGTCTTCTATGTCGAGTAGGATGTTGAAGGGTCCATAGTTTCGTATCAAAGTTTCAGTCAGGATGATCTGAGGTGCCATGGCACAGCTCGTACCTTTATTCCAAATCAAGGGGCTGGATTACCTGCTAGGTCCCTCCTATGGGTGGGACCCAGGAAGGGGGTGGTTACACCCCTTTCCCTTTGTTCAGTTTCACGCCAGTGCTGGAGCTGGAGTGCCCCAGCACCGGTTTGAACAGGACTTTGCATGGGACACATTGTGTGCCCCAGGCAGTGTCTAGTTTCATTCAGCCCTCCCTGCCCCAATCCACTATCTCCTGTCTGGGGTGGTGTAACACCTTCCTGTGACAGGAAACCTATTGTCCAGGCCTCCCCTACCGGAGTTTCGGTCAGCAGCAGGAGGCCAGACTTGTGCCTGTGGCAGCAGCATCCATTTTGTGTTGCTGAGTCTCTGGTTAGATTTAACCGCTTTTAAGGAAAGTAACATGTCTTCTCCCTCTAGAAGGGTGGAATGCTACCCCCTACCCCCGTCACCAGGACTGGCGATGGGGTAGTATTCCAAAGCGGATGACACCTTACACGACATGTTTTGATAAAGCCAAACCAAAGTTAGCAAGTAACCGCGAGGATTATAATGCACTTAAGAGTATATGGTATGGCAATATCCCGGAACAGCTATAAGGACATGGTTCCGAAAGCTGCAGACAGGCTCAGCTCATGCTAGAGCACCATCTCACATAAAACCAAGCACTCTGCCTCCAGGATTGTTAAGGCCTGCCATAGGAGTGACTTATCGGTGTATATGTGTCCAGATATAGGTTTAGACATAGGTATACTATATCTAAGCAAGGGGTGATTACACCACCTTGCCCCAGCTGAGTGATCAGCCAGTTGTGTCAGATTAGATGGCCAGCCAGGGGTGGCAAAAGATATGCTGCAGCGCCTGGTAGGCCTTGGATGCACCTATGCCCTGGGTACCTATAGTACACTGTACAGGGACTCATAAGGTGACCCAATACCCAATTGGTAATGTACCTAAAGTACATGGTTGTGAATTTAGAGAGAGGACAGCAGGCTTTGGGTCTGATTAACAGGCCCACAGCCACATTAAGTCGAAAACCAGTGAAGCAAAAAGCAAAAAATGGGGTGACCATAGGAAAGCAGACCCTACTCTCCGACATAACCCCCCCCCCACCCCCCCCAACCCCCCCCCAACGCAGGGACATTAAACTTAACCTTGACCAGATAAGTCTTCATGTTCTAAGTGGAAATACCTGGAGAGACCATCTGCATTGCCATGGTCAGTCCCTGGTCTGTGCTCCACTGTAAAGTCCATCCCCTGTAGGGAAATGGACCACCTGAGCAGTTTGGGATTTTCACCCTTCATCTGATTTAGCCACAAGAGGGGCTTATGGTCTGTCTGAATTCTGAAGTGAGTGCCAAATAAGTATGGTCTCAACTTCAGGGCCCAAACCACAGCAATGGCCTCCCTCTCAATGGGTGACCAACGTTTCTCTCTAGGGGTCAGCCTTCTGCTAATGAAAGCAATGGGCTGGTCTTGACCATCTACATTAAGTTGTGAAAGCACAGCTCCCACCCCCAACTCACAAGCATCTGTTTGGACAATGAACTCTTTGGAGTAGTCAGGACTCTTTAAGATAGGTGCAGAGCACATGGCCTTCTTCAGGTCATCAAATGCCTTTTGACAGCTAACTGTCCACTGAACCTTTTTTGGCATCTTCTTGGATGTCAGATCATTTAATGGTGTCACAATGGACCCATAATTCTTTACAAATTTTCTGTAGTACCCAGTCAGGCCCAAGAAATCTCTGACCTGTGTCTGGGCGGTTGGAGGAGCCCAGTCCTGTATGGTCTGGATCTTACTCTCCAGTGGTTAAACCTGACCCCCACCTACAAGGTGCCCCAGGTACACAACCTGACTCTGCCCTATCTGGCACTTTGTTGCCTTGATAGTTAGACCTGCCTTTTGCAGGGCCTCCAAAACCTTTTTCAGGTGGATCAGGTGATCCTCCCAGGTGGAGCTGAAGACAGCAATATCATCCAGATAAGCTGCACAAAAGTCATCCAACCCAGAAAGGACTTGGTTCACCAACCTTTGGAAAGTGGCAGGTGCATTCTTCAATCCAAAGAGCATTACCACAAATTGATAATGACCTCCAGGGGTTGAGAATGCTGTTTTGGCCTTGGACTCCTCAGCTAACCTGATTTGCCAATAACCAGCTGTAAAATCAAATGTGCTCAGAAACTTGGCAGAAGCCAATCTATCAATGAGCTCATCTGCTCTTGGAATGGGGTGAGCATCTGTCCTAGTGACAGCATTGAGACCTCTATAGTCCACACAGAACCTCATCTCTCTCTTACCATCTTGGGTGTGAGGTTTTGGTACAATGACTTCTGGACTGGCCCAGGGGTTCTCTGATGGCTCAATTACTTCAAGCTCAAGCATTTTATGCACCTCAGACTTTATACAATCCCTGACATGGTCTGGTTGCCTGTAGATTTTACTCTTCACAGGCAGACTGTCACCAGTGTTCACCTCATGGGTGCACCAGTTAGTCTGACTAGGTGTCAATGAAAACATGTGTCTGAAAGACTGTAGAACCTGTCTGCAGTCCTGTTGCTGTTGGTCAGTGAGGCTGCCAGCTAAGGCCACACCATTAACTGAACCATCATCAGGGTTATGGGATAACAGGTCTGGGAGAGGGTCACTCTCTACCTCCTGCTCCCCATCTGTAGCCATGAGCAAGCCCATGTCTTCCCTGTCCACATATGCTTTCAGTCTGTTTACATGGAGCACCCTGTGGGGGCTCCTAGGGGTGCCAAGGTCCACAAAGTAGGTGACCTCTAACTTTTATTCTCAATTATGGTGTGGGGTCCAGACCATTTGTCTTGGAGGGCTGCTGGGGGTCACTGGCTCAAACACCCACACCTTCTGTCCTGGCTGGTACTCAGTCAGCACAGCCTTTTGGTCATGCCAAGCTTTTTGGAGTTCTTGGCTGTCCCCAAGGTTTTTGGAAGCTTTCTCCATGTATTCAGCCATCCTGGAGCGGAGACCAAGTATATAGTCCACTATGTCAAGTTTAGGCTTTTTGAGAGGTAACTCCCAGCCTTCCTTCACAAGACACAAGGGACCTGTTACAGGGTGTCCAAACAAAAGCTCAAAAGGGCTGTAGCCAACCCCCTTTTGTGGGACCTCTCTGTAAGCAAAGAGAAGGCAGGGTAAAAGGATGTCCCATCTTCGCCTAAGCTTTTCAGGTAACCCTTTTATCATCCCTTTCAGGGTCTTGTTAAACCTTTCAACAAGCCCATTGCACTGTGGATGGTAGGGTGTAGTGAACTTATAGTTAACACCACACTCGTTCCACATTGCTTTTAGATATCCAGACATGAAGTTGCTACCTCTGTCTGAAAGTACCTCCTTTGGAAAGCCCACTCTGGAGAAAACTCCAAGTAGGGCCCTTGCCGCAACAGGAGCTGTTGTGGTCCTCAGGGGAATTGCCTCTGGATACCTGGTGGCATGATCCCCTACCACCAGTATAAATCTGTGCCCAGATGCTGTTGGGGGTCCATTGGTCCAACAATGTCTATCCCCACTCTCTCAAAGGGTACCCCCACCACAGGTAGTGGTATGAGGGGGGCCTTTGTGGTGCCACCTGATTTGCCACTGGCTTGGCAAGTAGCACAGGAGTGACAAAACTCCTTTGTATCTTCTGACATGTGAGGCCAGTGAAAGTGAGGGACAAGCCTGTCCCAAGTTTTGTTCTGGCCTAAGTGTCCTGCTAGAGGAATATCATGGGCCAAGGTTAGAAGGAAGCCCCTAAATTGCAGAGGTATGGCCAGCTGGAAAGCGCGTCACTTTGAATCGTGAGTCTCCTGAGGCGGAAGCCGGGAGTGAGCCTGCAATTTTAAAACTTATTCTGTGTGCTGTGTGATACTCTGTACTTTTAATTCACTCACCCCTTGCACTCGAACAGCGGATATAGCGCTGCAATGAATCCTTCATTTCGCCATTACTGAGGGCGAGGCGCCACGTCTGACACGCCCACCTCAGCTGGCCACACCCCCATGACGCCCTTCCTCACAGACATAAATTATGTGTCTCGCTAGGAAGCGCAGCGGACGGGCGCAGCGGGCGCGCCGTCAGCGCGCCAAAGGCAAGCCCGTCTGGGCCCGTCCGGGCCTGGACCGGGCCCAGGGCCAGACCCCCTGCCTTTTCCATTGATTCTACCCGTACGTGTTGGACCAACACCCAGCTACATCTACTAAACTACCCCCCTTGCTCGGCTATCACCCGCTGCATCCCAGACCACCTAGAATCTAATCCTTACCATTGCCCTCAATGCAACTTCACTCTCCCGTCCTACCTTCCCTGTCTGCCTCCTCGTCCCCCACCGCAGCCCCCCTCATCTAACCACCGGACTCTGAAAGCTGGCTTGATCAATTGCCGGTCTCTCCCCCGTCATGCCAATGACATTTGGATGTCTATCTCCTCTGACGAGTGGGATATTCTATTCCTCACTGAGTCCTGGATCACTGATTCCTCCTCTCCGGACATCTATCTGGCCATCCCCCCAGGATACGATATAAAATGCATGAACCGGGCTGGTGGTAAATCTGGAGGCGGACTAGCCGTCATCCTCAAATCCTATCTTCAGCTGACCTTTACCAAACTTACTAATATTGGTATAATTGAAGCCATGTACTTCTCCATATCTGACTCCGCGGCAGTTATACTAGCTGGCACTTTAGTCTATAACCCCCCTACCGCCACCTCCCCTTCTCTCACTGCCCTCTCCCACCAACTGGCTGATCTATCCCTCAAACACCAACATTTTCTAGTCCTAGGTGATTTTAACCTCCACGTAGACAATCCTCTCTGCGTGAAGGCGAACAATCTGTTGGAAACTATGGAAAGCCTGAACCTCAAACAATTAGTCGCCGGTCCCACCCATGTGGCGGGTCACACCTTGGACCTCATATTCGCCAACTTTTCGAATATCACTGTCCTCCCACCGCTCCCCCTCACCTGGTCCGACCATTATCTTATCCCCTTCTCTCTTGCCCTCGGCCGGAAAACCGCCCCCCTGGCCCCTAGGAAGGAGTTGGGAAGAAAGTGGCACAAAGTCACATGTGCCACCTTGGATCCGGTATTCCACTTCCAGACGGAGCACCTCTCCTCTGATATTGATGGAAATGTTTCTAGGCTAAATGCTGCCCTTGTCAATGCTATTGACTCCATTGCTCCCCAGAAAGTCATTACCTCCACTAGATCTCGACCCTCCGCCCCCTGGTTCTCTACCTCCCTCCGTGAGGAGAAAAGCAGATGCAAAGCACTCGAACGTAAGTGGAGACTAAACTATGACCCAGAAGCTAAACTTTCCTACAGATCTGCCCTGAAAAAATTCCTCAAACAAAAAAAAATCGCTATGAAAGATCCTTTTTCTTCTCAAATTGCCAAGGCCAAAAACTCGTCTAAGACCCTCTTCACCATTGTCAAAGACTTCATTAATCCTCCGGCTAGGGCCACTCAGAACACTGCGAGTCAGGCTCTATGCGAGGGACTCTCAGACTACTTCCTTGAAAAAATAAACAAACTCTGCGTCTCCTTCCCTAAAGGGCTAGTTCCCATGCCTACCCCCACTAGTCCCCCAGCTTCTCCGTCCGTCCTCTCCTTCAATAAACTCAACCGGGACGATGCTATTAGGTTACTTACCCATTGCAAATCCGGCGCTCCGTCTGACCCTGTCCCTGCGAAACTCATGGGAGAACTGGCGCCTTCGCTAGCCTGCTCCTTCCTCTCCATCTGGAACGCCTCCCTTCACCATGGCTTCTTCCCTACCACTTGGAAGGAGGCCTTGGTGATTCCTATCCTAAAAAAGGCGGATGCAGATCCCACTGTTTTCGCCAACTACCGCCCCATATCCCTTCTCCCCAAACCCGCAAAGGTCCTGGAAAAAGCCGTGCAGTTGCAACTTACGGAATATCTGGAAAACCACTCTCTACTGCACGACTCACAATCCGGATTTAGAGCTGGATTCAGCACCGAGACTGCATTGTTGGAAGTATCGGAAACTATTCGGGAATGCGTGGACAGGGGCGAGGAGGCCATGCTGGTCCTCCTCGACCTGTCCGCAGCTTTCGATACGGTCTCCCACCCCATCCTCCTTGACCGACTCAAACAGATAGGCCTTGGCGGCACTGCTTTCAGCTGGATCGAGTCCTTCCTCTCCGGAAGAAGTCAGAGGGTACTGCTGCGGCCTTTCAAATCGGAGGAAAAACCCCTGTCATGCGGTGTACCACAGGGCTCCGCCCTCAGCCCCCTGTTCTTTAACGTCTATCTTGCCCCACTGGCCGACGTTGTGGAGTCCTACGGAGTCAGGGTGGTCTCCTATGCTGACGATACTCAGCTGGTGTTTTCCTTCAGAGACCACTCGGACTCCGCATTCACCAACTTCCGCCAGTGCCTCAACAACATCAGTGTCTGGATGACTGCTAACCACCTCAGACTGAATGCAGACAAAACGGAGGTACTGTTTTTCAATCAGAAAGATCCCATCCCCTCCTCTTGGTGGTGGCCCACGGCACTTGATTCCGCTCCCTCTCCCATTCACTCTGCCCGTAACCTGGGTTTCCAGTTTGACGACTCACTCTCATGCAAAACTCAGGTCAACAAAGTGACCTCTGCCTGCTTCCTGAAGTTGCGCATGATCAAAAAAATTCTCCCCTATCTCCCTCTGGATTCCCGCCGTACAGTCACCCAAGCCCTCTTCACGTCCCACCTGGACTATGCTAACAGCCTCTATGCTGGTGCCCCCCAGTATCTGTTAGACCGGCTTCAGATTGTCCAGAATGCGGCGGCCAGACTGATTGGTAATATTCCCTACCGCCAATCAGTTTCCGCATATCGTAAGGAACTCCACTGGCTTCCAGTGGCCAGCCGTATCCAGTTCAAGATCCTTACCCTTACCTACCGAGCCATCAACGACCTCGGACCCAACTACCTGAAAAAACGTGTCTCTATATCTCGCTCCATCAGATCCTTGAGATCCAATGACCTCCGCCTCCTGATCTCCCCCCGTTTTAGACTTTCTAGAATGGGTGGCAGAGGGTTCAGCGTCATTGCGGCAAAACTGTGGAACACTCTGCCAATCGATCTGAGATTCTGTCCCTCCGAACCCATCTTCCGAGCCAAACTCAAAACCTGGCTCTTCTCTGGACTCTGATTTTACCCTACTGTTCTCCTTGCTCTATGCTCCTCTTCTCTTCTGGAGGCTCAGGTTCTAGCGCCGGGACACCCCTTCGGGGGTAGCTGTGCGCTCTATAAACAAAAAAAAAAAAAAAAAAAAAAAAACCTCCTGGGAGCACCAGGCTTGGGGTCTCTAGCCTCTGAATAAAGGAGTCCATCATCCCAATACACTTTATGGGTACCTTGAGCATTCCCAGCAGCCTCAGCAGCAGCCTGCTGTCTGAGGGGTTCAAGAGAAGGACAAGTTAACTGAGCCTGCCCCCGATCTGTCCTTGAGGGTCCCCCTGTCCCCAGAAACTCAGCCTGATCAGGTTCAAGCTCTTTCAGGACAGTCTCCTCTTGGATCACAGAATCAGCCTCCTGTGAGGGCTGATCCTCAACCTGGGGCAAGTGGGAAGGCACTGCCTTAACCCTCTTGCTCTTTCTCTTGGGTTGTGCTTGGTCTATAGTTTCAAGATCCAGCACAGGTTCAGGTAAGCACTTTATGGCCTGTGACCTGGTAACAGCAAGGACATGTGCTGAAATACCTAGCATCTCTGCATGAGTCCTATACTCCACTTCTGACCACATGGATTCCTCTAGATCATTGCCCAAAAGACAGTCAACTGGGAGGTCTGCACTTACCACAACCCTCTTGAGGCCAGTTACCCCTCCCCAGGAGAAATTAACAATTGCCACACTATGGGGAGTAGTGACATTGCTAGCATTGGTCACCAGGTAATTATCACCCAGTACAAGTTGTCCAGGGTCCACAAAGTTAGGTGTCACCATAGTGACACTGGCACATGTGTCCCTGTAGGCCTGAGCCACTTTACCATTAATCAAAGGCATCTGCCTGTACTTGCCCAGAGTACTGGGACTCATAGTAGTGGACATATCCATGTCCCCATCACAGATCAAGACTGCCTGAGTAGGAATCCTGACTAGGCCAGATTCCACCTCAGTACCCATGGTTAACCCCACAAACCCTTTAGGCTGGGTGCTGCCACTGCTGACTGTACTGGGGGTGCAGTAGCCTTAGGGGCTGCAGTGGCAGGGGCTCCCCCTTTCTTAGTGCACTCACTAAACCAGTGAGAAACTGACTTACAGTAATTACACCAAGGTTTCTTTGGGCCATCATTCTTCTTTCCAGTTTGGGACCCCCCCTCATTAGTAGTATTTTGGGGGCCCGAAGAAGACTTCTGGTCTTTTTGTTTCTGATCTCCACCCTTCTGATCTGCCTTTTTCTGATTACCTTCTTGGTTCTGGTGTTTCTGCTTAACCCTGGTTCTGAACCACTTATCTGCTCTCTTTCCCAATTCTTGGGGAGAGGTCAAATCTGAGTCAATCGGGTGTTGGTGCAACAACTGGTTCTGACAGTTAATAAGGATTTTTTCTCTCATGATCAAATTATACAATCCTGTATAGTCCTTAACTTTACTACCAAGCAACCAACCTTCCAGAGCCTTAGTGGCACAATCAACAAAATCAGTCCAGTTCTGAGTCTGAGCTTTTTGGGTATCTCTGAACAACAACCTGTATTGCTCAGTGGTTAGGCCAAACCCCTCAATAAGAGCACTCTTCAGGACAGTGTAGTTTTTAGCATCCTCAGGTTTAACAGTGAGGAGCTTGTCTCTCCCTTTTTCTGAAAAGGAGAGCCACAAGATTGCTGCACACTGATCTTGAGGAACCTGCTGGGCCATGCAGGCTCTCTCAAGAGCAGTTATCCATTTGTGGATGTCATCCCCATCTCTGTAGGGGGGCACAATCTTACTCAGGTTTCTATGATCATAGGACCTGTCTTTATCCTTAGGGATACTGCTGCCACCAGTGGAATCTAATCCACTTAATCTTTGCTCCCTTGCTATAGCAAGTTTAGCTTGGGCCAGAGCTATCTCTTCTTTCTCAATTTGAAGTTGGACAGCTCTCATCCTAGCCTCATGTTCTCTTCTCTGGGGCCAAGACATTCCCCTTTGAGATCCCTTGGAGGCATTAGACTGGTCAGACTCCCTGGAAGGAGATCTATCCCTTCTATTGCCAGGGTTAAGTCTACTATTAGGTCTGGGAAGGTGTGCCACCTCTCCATCCCCTTGTAGGCTTACATTGGCCCTGCTAAGTCTTCTGACCTGAAATTGACCATTCTCCTGATCATCTGACTCATCCCCATCTACCTCCTCATCTTCTGGAGTGATGGTGTCATCTTCTCTGGAGACCCCTTCTCCTGTATTAACTAGGAGGACTTCTTCAGCCTTCCCCATATCAGCTGTCTCCAGGATATGTATTAGGATGGGGATTGTGGGGTTGTGACCCCTTTTCAGCCCTCTTGAGATGCACAAGGCACTCAAGTCTTTGAAGCTGAGTTTCTCATAGCTGGATGGTGCCTTGGGAGGGTCACCCACAGATAGAGAACTGGATGGTTCACCTGTGCAAGGCATGACTAGTGAGGTGAAGGTGGTTCACCTACCTACACTATGTGTTTACCTACTTGAACCTCTTTAGAGGTTGTAGTTAGGGTGTGCTAAGCCCTTTGGTCTACAACCACTAAGTTCAGTAGAACTTAAGTATGTAAAGCTTTGTTTATATGTACCTAAGGTACTTGGTGTGATCTTTGAAATGATATTGTCAAAGATTACAATTGGTAAAACAAACAGCAAGCTCAAATCCCAACCGCTGCACACCAATGTGAGAAGTTGGCTTGGTATATGATGATCACTAATTCTAGTGAACACCTTGCACCAGTCCAAATGACCCTTATGGTGATTGGTTGTAAGTCAACCTTATAGACCAGCTATCCTAATGGAAGCATGGACAAAAGCAGTCTTAGGCTAAACTCAAGAAGGCATGTGAAGCCAGCTGTTTTACCATATGCAATTCTTTTAACATCAAATGAAAGGACACCACACAAGTTATATATTATAAAATATATGTATTTATTTCTACAATACTCCCCTATACTATTTATGAGCACAGAAGCACAAGCGTTAAACAAAGAACTTAATATAACATACAATAAGCTGCACAATTATGGATAGGCCGGGTGGCCACTCAAACCATATATTAAAAAAGTGGTATAAGTACCATGTCATGAACAATGGTAAGGCCTAGGGCCTTGGGAATCGCTGGGCCTACACTGGACTAACAAAGGTTAGGACATAGGAGGCCCACAGGATGCGGGTGCAGTGTCTATAGGCAACCGCGTTTACCATACAAGTCAATGGTGCGTAAAAATCAGAAAGTTATAGGTTCAGGAAACTTCCGACTGGACTAGAACTTAGCCACTTGAAACTAGGACACTAGGGATGTAAATCACTACAGGGGCACCGGAGTACCCTCGTTACCTCACCCACAGGAAGCGGGTGCATAGGTGCCAAAGTACGTCGGGTTTCTTCGCGGAGTTCTATGGAGCCTGGAGGAAAAGATGCTGCAGGCGGCCAGGAGAGAAGAGTCCGGTTGGATCCAAGGGTGGATCGAAGATGTAGAGTACCTGAAAGCAGAGGGGACAGAGTCTAAGTCACTAGCCAGTGACCAGGATGGAACCAGGCAATGTCGGGTTGCAATCAGGAGCTGTTGAGTAGTTTGTCTCCGCTGCCACGTGGACCAGGAAGGATCGAGGATGACCAGCTGGTGGACACAAGCTGTCCCATGAAGGCTCTTGCTGTCGGCAGTGTCGGTTCTCGAATCAGAGTAACCAAGCCTTGGCAAATGCAACCCATTAAGGACTCGAAGATGGCTTCTGGATCGGACCGGGAAGGTCAGATCGGTGGCTCCTTTTCAGGGGAACTAGGGCCCATCTGGAGCAACCAGACCTGAAGTTCAAAATTGAAGGTTCATCGTCTTAGAGGCCACTAGCCAACGGGCAAGTGACCGGACAACACGTCGAGCAGGAAAAGTGCAAAAGGACCCCACGCAGCACTCGGTGAGTGTGGAGAAGTGATCTTCGATGCACAGGCTGCTCAGGGCAGGGGCTTCTGAAACCTCAAAGTACAGCATCAAGGGTGGCTCAGGAGTTGCACAGGAAGCACTTTTCTGGCTCTCTAAGATGGCCGGTCCCACGGCTCACGTCACCTCCACGGGTCTCAGCTTTGCTAGGACTGTGGATCGGGCTGTTGGAAGTTTGGGAGTCCAGGTCTTGTTGGTCTCTGTTGTTCGAGCTCCGGCAGGAGCAACGGCAAACAAAACTTTAGAGCGCTGATGGTGCCTGGTTGCACAGGGTGGTCACTCCATGACCACAAGGGAGATTCTTCAGTCTTCTACGTCGAGTAGGATGTCGAAGGGTCCAGAGTTTATTATCAAAGTTTCAGTCAGGATGATCTGATGTGCCATGGCACAGCTCCTACCTTTATTCCAAATCAAGGGGCTAGATCACCTGCTAGGTCCCTCCTATGGGTGGGACCCACGAAGGGGGTGGTTACACCCCTTTCCCTTTGTCCAGTTTCGCACCAGAGCTGGGGGTGGAGTGCCCCAGCACCGGTTTGAACAGGACTTTGCATGGGACACCTTGTGTGCCCCAGGCAGTGTCTAGTTTCATTCAGCCCTCCCTGCCCCAATCCACCATCTCCTGTCTGGGGAGGTGTAACACCTCCCTGTGACGGGAAACCTATTGTCCAGGCCTCCCCTGCCGGAGTTTCGGTCAGCAGCAGGAGGCCAGACTCGTGTCTGTGGCAGCAGCATCCATTTTGTGATGCTGAGTCTCTGGTTAGATTTAACCGCTTTTAAGGAAAGTAACATGTCTTCTCCCTCTAGAAGGGTGGAATGCTACCCCCTACCCCCGTCACCAGGACTGGCGATGGGGTAGTATTCCAAAGCGGATGACACCTTACACGACATGTTTTGATAAAGCCATTAGAAGGGTGGAATGCTACCCCCGTCACCAGGACTGGCAAGGGGGTAGTATTCCAAAGCGTATGACACCTTACACAACATGTTTTGATAAATCCAAACCAAAGTTAGCAAGTAACCGCAAGGATTATAATGCACTTAAGAGTATATGGTATGGCAATATCCCGGAACAGCTATAAGGACATGGTTCCAAAAGCTGCAGACAGGCTCAGCTCCTGCTAGAGCACCACCTCACATAAAACCAAGCACTCTGCCTCCAGGATTGTTAAGGCCCGCCATAGGAGTGACTTATAGGTGTATATGTGTCCAGATATAGGTTTAGACATAGGTATACTATATCTAAGCAAGAGGTGATTACACCACCTTGCCCCAGCTGAGTGATCAGCCAGTTGTGTCAGATTGGATGGCCAGCCAGGGGTTGCAAAAGATATGCTGCAGCCCCTGGTAGGCCTTGGATGCACCTATGCCCTGGGTACCTATAGTAAACTGTACATGGGCTGATAAGGTGACCCAATACCCAATTGGTAATGTACCTAAAATACATGGTTGTGAATTTAGAGAGAGAACAGCAGGCTGTGGGTCTGATTAGCAGGCCCACAGCCACATTAAGTTGAAAACCAGTGAAGCAAAAAGCTAAAAATGGGGTGACCATAGGAAAGCAGACTCTACTCTCCTACACTCTTGGTCTAGCCAGTTCTATATAAAACCTTTCAAATAAATAGAATAAATAAGATGAGTATTGATGTAATCTCTGAAATGCAGAGAGTAGAGCCAGATTTCAATAAGTATAAGATGTCTGGTCAGAATAAGAACAGTAAATTGGTGTCGGTGAGGTCTAAGAAGGCCACACTGCAAGGAAATTCAAGGATGTTATTGTATCAATAGGACAGGAGAGCAGAGCAATAAACATTTTGAAGCTCTCTTTCGGAAATACCTGTTTGTCGCTGGGGGCTGTGGAAGCTCTTTGTGTGTCCCAGCTGGAAACCGGGACCGCGACCTTGCCGCTAGTCTCCCTCTGCCGCCGTTGCCTTTTCTGACCACGACACGGCCGCTGTGAGGGGGGACTCCATTTCCCACCTCCCCTTGCACCAGGAAGCTGCACACGCCCTGCCCAGTGCCCGGAGGCGCATAAAGTTTGGCAAGAGCCCCCGCGTCGCGGGATCGCACGCGAGACGCGCAGGGAGGTGCCCGGGACAAGGGCGGGACAGTCTGTGGCAGTCCCGCCCAGGGCAGGATTAGGCTGGGCTGGGCCACAATTCCTGGCCGTCGCCTTCAGGGTCAGTTTTCCCCGACCTGTGAGACATTTAAATACCTCATTTTAAAGACTCAGATTTGCTATATTTGTGTTATTCTATTTCATTGCATTATTCATGATAGCTTTCGGATTTTAATATAAGTTTTGTGGGCCCTGTTGACGGTTTTAATAATGTCTAAACAGAAAACAGCGAGAAAAAAAAACAGTGCCAGCCATACTGGATAACTATTTAGTTAAAGTAGTTAAGAAAATTAACAATGATCGGCGATTATCATTAGGCCGTGGCATTCCTCCGATTTTGTCTACTTCTCTAGGCATACCTGCAATGGATGATAGTTGTGAAGTGGACAATGTGGATGTTATTAATAATGAGGTACCAGTGCTAGCTGCATCCTGCCAGGTCGTGCTGGATGACTCCCATGACTTTCCAGACACACCAGTACAGGTTTCCAGGGCCTGTAGGAAAGTACCAATTAGACGCGGGGGTAATCGGAATAAAAAAAGAGTGGGACCCCCCCCCCCCCCAAAAGTATAGTAGGCGAGGAGGGTGCCATGGAAAAGGAAGGTACTGCTAAACTGAACACTGAGCAATTAGATCTATTGGTTAGCCTCATTGATGCTAAGTTAGGAAGCATCATTAAACCTTTAGTGGCCAAATTATATCTGATTTCTGCTGAAGTAACTAGATTAGGAGGCCTTTTGGATTCTCACATTGCCCTGGTTGGAAAGCTTAAGATCATCGAGAAGGGCACAAGAGTGAGCAAAGAGGTAAAAACCCCAGCCGAGGGGAGGCATAGTGTTAATGAGACAGCTCTACTAGTAAGTCCGTCTAGAATTTGTCAGGAAAATAAGGCCACCCCAGTGGCTGAGAGTAAAGAAGGGTGGACAGAAGTGAAGAGAAGGCGTTTTATAAATCTTCCCCCTGATTGTGCCCCCTATGTGGTCGTCTTAACTAATGTTTCGTCTGTTGAAATTTGCTTGAGCCAGCCCCAACAAGAAACACATGACTCTTTAAAAAATAAAACAGTTTCTTGGCTGCATAGGCAATGTGAGTTTCCAGTTGCATATTTCGACCACATTTTAACAACTAGAAGGGTCAACTGGATTGGCAACTCTCCAAAGAATAGCAGGGGTGACTATGTTATTATCAACTTTAAACACCCCCAACACGCCGCTACTGTCCTGTTAAGAGCAGCATCCTTACCGTTTACTGATAACAGTGTCTGTGCCCGCCCACTTGGTTACTTCTATAGCCACCTTAGTAAAGTCATCCCTAACGATAGTAATAAAACTAGGTAATTTCCATTTATATACCGGCCCGGTTTGGATATTCCATTGCAAAATCGATTCCATGCGCTAAATAGCTTGGATACTAATGATTGAATTCCCCAGGTTCTTGAGCCCCTCCAGTGTGAGATCCCAGATACATTGGCAAGTGAGACTAGTGATAACCCTATGGTCCAAGAGCCGATTCAGGTGGTCAACTTAGACCTGACCAATAACTTTGGGGCCCTACCTAGTGGAAATCTAAGGGAGGAAGATGGTAGTAATGTTATTATGATACCGGATAACATTGGGACAAGGGGCAAAGGGATAACAATTGCTAGTTGGAATATTGCAGGATTGAAATCTAAGGGGAACGTCCTAGGGTGGCTGGATCTTATTAATACCTACGATATACTATGTCTACAAGAAACTTGGTCCCGGGAAGATGTTAATTTTGAGGGGTTTGTTTCTTACAATCTGTTGGCGCAGGGCACCGGACCAGGGTGAGCTAAAGGTTTTCTATTGGTACTTGTGTCTATTAATCGTCCGATTGTAGTTAAAAGGTATATAATTGTGGGAGCACACATGCAGATCCTTTGGTTACTTGAGGACCAAGGACGTAACATTCTACTGTTAAACTACTACAATAACATTTTTGATAGCTCAAGGGTTACAGTAGTACATGAGCTGGCAAGTGCCATTTAACCCCTTGGACGCTCATGACAAGCTCAGCTCGTCATGGTGTACACCTCCATACACTCATGACGAGCTGAGCTCGTCATGAACAATGGGTTTTTAAAAAAGTCAGCGCACAGCAGTAAAATGAGCCCGCACGCATGGTGTTAAAAGTTAATTTTAGAAGTAAATGTTTCTTTTAATTTCATATAGGTTGGTGATTTCAATACTCCATTATGTGAATTTTCTACTCAAAAAGTCTGTGGGTTCACAAATAATTCCGGATTTGACGATTTGCATTTCGGCCATAACAGCTAGGGTGAGGCTCTACACTCATTTATGGGCTGCTATGACCTGGAAATTCTGGGTTTTGCCAAAGATGAAAAAGGTGAAACTATTCCTACCTTTAAGAATCAGCATACTAGTTTAGTTATTGATCATGGTATTATATCTTCTAACATTAATTCTAGTTGTGCTGGTCCAAGGATTGAAGAAACCTTAATAAGTGACCATAATTGTATCATCCTGGAAACAATATTTTGGGTTGGAAGTTTTGTTAAAATGGGTACTACAGTTACCAATGTGGAACCACACAGACCTAATGGAGTTAGACTAAGATGGGCAGGGGACAAAGCCAATGAATTAATCAGCTCCATTGTCAGGGACTGTTTGTTAGATATCACATCTATCCTTGATAATGGTCCCGACCACAAGCAGGTCTTATCTTCTTTTAATAATAATAATAAATCAATTGGGAATGAAAGAAGTTGCCGAATGGATGAAACAAAGCCGTCTAAAACTAAACTCAGACAAAACAGAAGTCCTCATCTTAGGTAAATCTCCCTCTGCATGGGACGACTCCTGGTGGCCGGAAGCCCTCGGAAATGCACCCATCCCGACAGACCACGCACGGAACCTTGGCGTCATCCTGGATTCTTCACTCTCTATGAACAGACAAGTCAGCGCCGTATCCTCTTCCTGCTTTAACATTCTTCGCATGCTCAGAAAAACATTTCGCTGGATCCCCACCGAAACAAGGAAAACAGTCACCCACGCCCTGGTCACGAGCCGACTGGACTACGGAAACACTCTCTACGCAGGTACCACCGCTAAACTCCAGAAGAAACTACAACGAATCCAAAACGCGGCAGCCAGGCTCATATTAGACATCCCACGCAACGAACACATCTCTGGTCACCTTAAAGACCTCCACTGGCTACCCGTCAATAAGAGGATTACTTTCCGTCTGCTCACCCACGCACACAAATCACTCTACGACATCGGACCAGATTGCCTCAACTCTCGACTGTCCTTCTACACCCCCTCCCGCCAACTTCGATCTTCCAGCCAAGCCCTCGCCACTGTACCTCGCATCAACAAGACCACCATGGGAGGCAGATCCTTTTCATACCTGGCTGCCAGAACATGGAACTCACTCCCCGCTTACCTTCGCCTCACCCAGAATCATCTAGCGTTCAGAAAACAGCTTAAAACGTGGATTTTTGACAAATAACCCTCCCCCCCTTCCTAAGCGCCTTGAAACCCTCTGGGTATGTAGTGCGCTATATAAATTTTATGACTTGACTTGACTTGACCATATATGCACTAGTTTAATCACTGAATTAAAACATGCACTCACCAAAAGGCTGAGGGACACTCTCTATATAAGTAATCTAAGAACAGAATATAAGCGTGCCCTAAAAAGGAGGAAGAGGGAGTTACAGCAGTTGGCCTGAGATTCTCTCAATCAAGCTGCTGAATTATCTAACAGTACTCTGTTTTGAGCTACTGTTAACTCTCCCTTTTTGAAAGAAGATAATATGCCAGAATTAACCTCGAATGTCCCAAGTGATGGCTGGGTTACCCATTTTTCAAACATTTTTGATTCAAATAACTGCAGATCTCAACCATAGTAGGTGGGCTGTTTTACCTTTGGAAATCTCGGTCAGAGAGGTTGAACTTGCCATATGTGCTAGTAAGGGGGGGAAAGCCCAGGGCCCCGATGGGGTGCCCGTTGATGTTTACAAAGCAGCCCCTGAGATGTGGAGCCCTCTCTTGGCTATCATTTTTAACGCCGCAATATGTACCGAGGCACCCAAATCATGGGGGTAATCTATTATCATCCCAATACACAAAAAGGGCAGTCGATCTGATGTGAAAAATTACCGCCCCATTTCCCTTCTTGACTCCTCAGTTAAGATCATGAGTAGAGTCATGCTGGTTAGGCTAGAGGAATGGGTCGAGCAAGAGGGTATTCTTGCCGACAGCCAGTATGGATTTAGAAAGGGCCGGGGAACACTCGACCAGTGTATTAACCTTGATTTACTGATCGGGAAATACACTGAAGCAGAACAAGGATCTCTGTACCTTTGCTTCGCAGACTTAAGTTATGCTTTTGACATGGTTGACCACTCTATTCTGTGGCCAACCCTGTTACAGCTAGGAGCACCTGAGGGTATTATCTTTTTCCTCGCAAGGCTGTACGGGAAACTACAAACATCTGTGCGTTACGGCGTTAAGGGTGAATGCACCCCAACGTTTAATGTCAAAAGAGAGATTAGACAGGGATGTGTATTGGCCCCCCCTACTTTTTATCTCATTTATTAATGGTATCGATGCAATTTTAAAAATGTTAAAGCGGATGCCCCCCAGATTAAAGGTGTACCCGTCCCAGTGTTACTATATGCTGACGACGCTGTTTTGCTCTCCAGAACCCCTTTGGGAGTACAGCATCTGCTCAATAGATTTTCTGTCTTTATTAAAGACAGAAAACTGATTATTAACAAGGGGAAAACGCACACTCTGACGTGTGGGGCTAGAAGCAAATTTTTAAATGCCTTTTTTATTGATCAAGAAAAGGTGCAACAAGTAGATACATTTTGCTACCTTGGCATAACCTTCTCTAAAGATAGAAAATGGTCCAATGAATTTAGTAATATCCGTATTAAAATGGCTAAAAGTGCCTATGGTGTCTTCGGATTTGCTACTAAGGTGGGGGACCTACGCACCAGGGATATGCTTAAGATTTACCAAGCTAGATGTATTTCAATTGCACTCTACAGGGCAGGTGTGTGGGGTCACAAAAGAGACCATCATTTGCAGCAGGAGGAAAATTATTTTTTTTAAAAGCTCCTGTCTTTACCAACCTCCGCCCCTACTGAGTTAATCCACCGGGAAGTGGATATCAATCTTCTAACAGACCTGTTATCCCTGAGGCCACTTATGATCTGGCGGTCTATTTGGCTTCAGGAGGAAAAAACTTTTAACAGATCAATTATTGAGGATTGTATCTCTCTGGATAAACATCTAAATATACCCTGGTTAAAATATGTTGTCGTTTGTTTTTACGAGCTATTTAATATAAATGTCTTGATCGATCCCAGTGCAGCATCCCAGATACCCAAAATAGAGCTGAAAATTAAATTCATGGCTTATACTGAAAGGAAGCGGGCCTTAGCCTATGGATCTCTATCTACTGTTATGTTTTACAACAGTTATATCACCGTTGGAGGTTTTCCCGATTATATGGTATGGGTGACTAGGCCATCTCACAAGTTTGTGCTGACCAGACTGAGGTTTGGAATAGCACATCATTTAGTGGCTCAGCCGAATCTTAAGAGACACCCACTAGGGCCATGTTTGTGTGATGGCGTATCTAAACAGAGCACTTTGCACTTTTTACTGTTTTGTAAACTGTACATGAATCTGCCTATCTGAAACCTATGTTTGTCAAACATGGCGTACGTACAGTTAATCAGGCAATGAGTTTAATTTTTAACTTACAATCTGTCGATATCTGTTTTTATACTGCAACGTTTTTAACTCAGTGTATTAATATTTGGAAAAGTATGTGTTTTTAACGAATCATGTTTGTAATATCTTGGTCGTTCTTTGCCCTGTAATCTGATGTATTTTTATATTATGTATGATTTCCCCTTTTGTGCTTTTATGGTCATTTTATATGTACCGAATAAAGCTTCATGAATTGAAATGAATTGCCTATTGAATTTCATCCTTGAGTATTAAAGCAGGGGGATGAGTTATCCAAATGGGGTAGGGTGACAGGAATCCTGAGGGGCAAACGTCCCGAAATAAAACAGCCTGAGTTGCAAAGGTAGCTCATTGAGAACAATCATTCATGGAATTTGGCAGGCTTGGGCCATCATGAAGTAAAATTGAATTCTCCAGAGTGTCTTAATCTAGCAAATGTATGCCTGCAGGAAACCTGGGCATCCTCTGAGTTCACGTATGAAAATTATTTTGTCTTTGCTTGTGAGTCAGAACCGATCACCAAAGGAATTGCTTGTTGGGGAATTGCAACTTTGTTAAAGAACAGTGTACTAGAGGGCAGAATGGGAACATGTGTAAAAACCACCAGAGATCTAAGAACCCAGAACCTCGTACATGGAAAGAATGTTCATGCTGAAAGGCAGTGAGTTGAGCAGAAACCGGCAGGTGACATGCAGGTGACATTGCACTTCAGTTTCAGGAAGCTTGACAGAACATCTCATGGTTAGTTCATCTGAGCTGTTGCATACAAATAGGTCGCATTTGCCTACAGTTTCAGGAAACTTGACAGAGCATTTGGTGGGTGGTTAGTGCAGATGAGCCATTGTACCAAATAGGTCACAAATAGGTCACAAAATAGGTCACCATAATCTTCACCTGCTAGGGGAATTAGCTGAGATGCACCAATCAAATAAAGGCCCCTTTCCCCTCTAAGAGCTACAGTATATCACACTGCTGTAGTTTCTCAAAACGCTTCTTGAGAACACATACACAAGATGAAATACTAGGTACACATCGTGAGAACATTTGCTAACTAACATGTGCATGTTTCTGCAGAAACCACATGAAAAGGTCAGATAGCTTAGTAAAAGAAACAAAACACAAAGGTTTATCTAATTAGCATATAGCACAATATAGCCATGTGCTGTGCGGTCAGATAAACATATTCCTGCTTTGCTTTAAATTCCGAGAGCCGAAACCCACAAGGGGAGTTTCTGCTTATTCTGCATGTATCATTTTGCAGTTTATCTGCATAAATATCACTTTCTCTAAGCTGTACTTCAGACATTCGGTTTAATCTCCAAGGAGGTGACTGATATAACCTGTAGTATTTGATTAAAGCTATATTACTTTGCTAATTGTGTCTTGGGTTTTTCTTTCTCAGACATCCCTCCAACATAAAGGCAAGCTCGCTAGCCAGGCCTTCCACTTGGCCTCAGTGATTGCTACCATCTGGAATACAGCCTACCCCCAAAAAGTGAACTATGCATCGTGAAAGAAGGTAAGAAGACACCAATTTCATTAAAGTTCTGCTCTTTCCGGGCCGGACTTGGAGTTGGCATCATTAAGTTGAGGTCAGTGCATACCCTGTACCTTTTTATTTAAAGAGTCAGTATTTAGCATGGCAATATGAATTGTTTTGGCATTTGCATACAAGATTGTGTATGAATTGTAAGATGTAATATTTAGGCATCTTGTAGGTAGGCCCTGAAGATACAGGAAACTTGACTAAACAGTTGATAGTGGTCAAAGGCAGAGTGGGACTTGAGACTGGGTCTCCCAGTGCATGTTTGGTCCTTGAAGTAAAGGGACGGATGTGCCAGTGTCATCAGGCTTTATCCAGAGTAGGAACAGAACATTTGAGTCACTTTTGCAATCCCAGACTTTAAGTCTGTAAGTTACAATTTGTTGTTACAAATAGTGAAAGTTTATCTCCTCTATGAATACGGATGGAAGTGATTGTAGTAGAGACATCCATCCAATGAAGGCGAAGACCGCAGGAACATTTAAACTCCAAGTTTAATGAAATACAGGAACCTCATGCCAGAGCACAGCACCAACCGACCAGCTTCATCAACTGATAAGAATCTCACCAGTATGTCATAATCCCCACATTTCACTCTAGACAAGATACAAGTGGTAAGGGTAGAAAGAGAATAAAGATCCAGACACAAGACCCAGTACATCCCCCTTCTTTCAAAGACAAACGAGGACAACAAACAAACATACAAAGAACCCCAGACAGGACACCACCACTGTTCCCTGGAACATGCGCGGGTGCGCTCGCGCCCACTGAAGTCACCTCCAGCGCGCAGTGTCCCAATCATAGCGCGTACACAAACACACACAATACAGCCCGTAAAACTGTTCACGCCGCCGCTTTTAAATTGCGAGCGGCGCAAAATATGGTAATTTCCTTGTAGCAGGAGGCAGAGCTGGCGACGACGGACGGTGAAGAATACACAGCCGAGCGTCAGGAAAGTGAGTCTCCCTTAGGTCCTGTATGGTTAGGGAGGGCTCGGGTTAACGAGCAAGTGGCGCCTGCACTTGCTGCAATTTTTTCTTAATAATGCACGCATGCAAGGCAGATTATAGGCTTTTGTGAAAGTATTCATGTTAATCGCAGCGCCGTCATGCGCTGCGATTTACATGAATACTTTTACAAAGACCTACAGTCTGCCCTGCATGCCTGCACTATTAGGAAAAGGAATGTGGCAATCTAAAGCGCAATGTGTTCTTTCAGATTATTCTGGAAGAACACGTCGCGTTTGACTCTGCATTCATTTGCTAATAGTGGGTATCAGTGGGGCTGAATGTGGGCTTTTGAAATAGTTTGCATGCTAAGAGTCGTACACAACGTGTGTTTTCAAAATCATCTGAAAGCACATGCTGTCTTTGAACCTGCAGTTCTTTAGCCATTAGTGGGCACCTGCAGGGCTAAATGTGGGCCTTTGAGATAGTATTCTTTTTAATTGCAGTGCTGTTGTGCACTGCAATTAACAAGAACACTATTTCAAAGGCCCACATTCAGCCGTGTACTACTAGCAAAAAGGAATGCAGGGTCAAACACAACGTGTGCTCTCAGAATCACATGTCATGTTCGACCCTGTATTTCTTTATTTAAAAGTGGGTGGCTAAAAGTGGGCCTTTGAGGTCATTTTCATGCTAATTGCAGTGCACACGGGCGCTGCAATTAACATGAGTATTAACTCAAAGGCCCACATTCACCCCGCAGCTGCCCATTACTAGCAAAAGGAATGCAGCAAATGTAAAGCAGGACGTGTGCTTCATAGCTGCCAAGGTTTAAAATTGCCATGTGGGACATTTTCATGTTTGCGTGTAATATGAGTGACATATTAAGGATCAAGAGTACATAGCTGCCAAGGTTTAATATTGCTATGTGTGACATTTTCATATGTTTCAGTCTAATATGAGTGACATTTTCTCACAAGCAAAATCAACACACTAAACTTCACGGTTTAACAACCGCCACAGCAAACATCAAAGGGGCATTAATTGGGGTGCAAAAGAGGATGAGGTGCACACATAGCCGGGCGGCAGCGGAGTGAGCAAGGGCGCTGTATTATTGGAAGTACATTGCACGGTTTGTGAAAACTATCGACCACTAGGAACTGTGAGGTGGACTCTTTTTCATGACATTTACAAAATCACTAAATCATAGGTCTTGACTAAGATCCCCTTCATTTCCCCTTAGAGTCAAAACACAAATTAGGTGTAAGGCGACATTATTGATGTATTCACGTGCACAAGGCATAGGTCAAAACACAAATTTCGGAATTGAAATGCCTACACATGAGGAGGCATGGCCGGTAAGATGTCGACAAGAACTGCTTCATCCTGGACACCAAACTGTCATTTTTAGGTCCAACGCTGAATCCTGCAGTCCCCGCCACCTGGTTAGGACAGAGAGCCAAAAGAGGGGGCTAACGGCAGAAACAAAGTTATGTGAGACCTGCAGCAAGGCATTGGTGCGGAGGGCCCTGAGGAGAAGACTGCGAAGTGGTGGCTGTGTGAAGGAGCGCTGACCCAGTGGAAGGCGGTGTCTTTTTGCGGGGATACCCTGGCGGGCTAAATAGTCCCTGGTGAGAACTGGCTGCACTGCGGTCAAGACAGGCGATCGGTCATAACACAGGGGCCTGCCTGGATCACCCCGAAGGAATCTGGTTATTGCCAGCCGGGGGACGTGTTTGCAATGAGCCAGCATTGGAGGCAGCTGAAAATCGCCACACTGCAGCATAAGAGGAGAGGGTGCCTGGAGGGACTATGCTGGCGCCACTGGTGGAGAAAGTGAGCTGTGGGGAGCAAGATTTGAGATATAGAAAGACAATACAATATTTACCAGTGCAGGAATAATGTTAAACACTGTTAAATGTTGTCTTTGCTTCAGGTATAGGAATGTTACTGCAAGGTCAAAGGGAGCACCGCTTGCATGTTGGTCTTTGTTCGCTCTCAACGGGAGAGGGGCACAGAGTCAGTGACTGGCAGCACTGTCCTCTTGCTCCGCCAGCTAACAACTGAGGCACTGATCGCCCCACGAAAGAGCTAGCTGGATCAATAAAAATCATACACTCGTGATTAGATCTAGATTAGGCTGGAGTCAGGAAGGTTTTCAACACCAAGGCACGTTTTTTATCTAAATACCATGAGCTTAAGTATGCATATTTATTACAAGCATGCCTATTTTACCAGCGCTTTGCCCTCTTTCAAATCATAAAAATCAGAGTCCTCCTGGTCACAACAAATGACTCCCTCTGCAAACGTGCCACCCGGGCTGCATTCAGACTCAGCAGCTGCACAGTGTGTGCTCTGGACTCCAGCCGCCACCGCGGGTCCATGGGGTTGGGTCTCGGCGGTGGCAGGGATCAATCATGATTATGTTTAAATTACCGCGCTGCGGTGTAAGCATTGCCCTGGCATTGCCACATCTTGCGTAATGCCGCATGTAGCCATAAGGATTACTTCCTATTTTAACTAATGCATTGTAGCCAGCAGCCCGCAAAGCCTACCAGCAGCAGCGCTCTCACACAGGCGAGCTGCCACTCCAGTTACAGTATAGCAGCATTATGACTTGACAGCCGAGGCAGGGGCTATGTCTATTGTACGTGAATTTGCATTTCAGTGCGGACCACCACACTGAAATGCTTTAGCCTAACACCTGATGTGTGGTACTTGGCAGGGCTACGAGTAACACTTTCTCGCCAGCAAAATAAAGCCATAAAGAGGAGGGAAATGTATATCGAACTACATGTATAGCTGTCAAGGTTTCACATTGCTATGTGTGACCTTTTCATGATTTCAGTGTAATTATTAGTGACATTTTCACAAGCTTGTGTTGCATTTCATGATTTTTCCTTTTTACATACAAAATTGTTCTGAAATTAGAAAGGCATCTACATAACACTTCAAGTATACTGAATAATGACCAATTCCTTTGCAATACAAGGTGTTGCAAGATTTTCTTCGAAAAAAACATCTTCACATCTACCTTCAATAACCACTGTTCAACTACTAACACTTGAACATGAGTGATCACTGGTACTAGGCAGCAATTAAAAGGTGTGAACCTTTTATAGCTCACAAATGTACAGATTTAAGAAGAATCAAAATTAAGCAAAACAAACTAATATGAACAGAGAACTACATTTATTCACAAAAGATTCTTTCCTTTCTGAAATCCGCCACTCTTTCAACCTTTTCCATTTTAATGGGATCAAGCACAACAAATACACTTTCCTGATAGTGACTCAGGACAGAATTGTGTCAAAGGTAATTTAACTGTATTATTGCTTGGAAGGGTGTTGTAACTTTAACCAAACACTGTGTAAGGCACCTCATTACCAGGCTGGGTGATGCTGGGCCAGTCTCCTTGTAATTACTACACACTCCTTTGGCATTGCAAGCCAATGAGTGGGGCATTATTGGAACACGGTTTTATTCAACTCCGTGTTTAAGCTCAGTAGTTTCTGGAGCTGGAAAATAATAAAAGGCACCGGGGTCATTGTCAGGATAGACCCAGTGCTTGCACTTAGTGTATTTAAAGGCTTCTCCAAGCCGCCCACAGCCAGATTCATCTAGTGCCATATTCATGTGTATTGTATATATGTGATCTTATATAGGCTCCCAACATTTTCCCACCCGATGAATAGTGCTTGAGTTGAGGATCTTTAGTAAAATCTTAAGGTACCATTGTTGCAGTCCTATACTTTTCTAACCCTGAAGTGTACTTTCCTGTGTAACCAATTCATGTCATGGCGTGTGTATCTAAATTGAACACCTGCCTTTATACCCTTCATATGGTGCTACAGGTGTGATATTTGGTGCTGCGCCCACACACACGGTCTGGTTCCTGGCACACATAGCCTGGGCTGCAGTGCACAGAGACCTTACACTGCCGTACACAGAGAAAAAATTTGACACCGCCCCTTTCCCACATAACAACAGAAAACAGATCAACGAGTAACCAAAATCACTGAGTCACGATTGGGACACGGTAGTCCTCCTGATTCTTTCTGACCTTGCATAAGGTAACACAACACATTTATCAACTGCTATGAAGTCTTTGCATTTCCCTTCCAACAAAGGCACGTTAGAAACTACAGCTCCTGGTGAAGGAGGGCCAACACCCCTTTGAAAGAGAGCTACCCATCTCATGTTCCAAACTTACATATTGTCCAACTCCACTCAATTGTGACCCACCTGAAAAACTTTGAAAGGACCACGAAATTTTGAAAGACCAGCTTTGATACCCCCTGGTTTAACTTTAACTAAATCACCTACTTTAAAGAAAACATCTTTGGTAGGTGAAACAGTATACTTGGAAGCATCGAGACCCCCACATTTCCACATCCAAGAAGGGCACAACTTAAAAGAGGGTTTCCTACCCCTCATCATTTTAAAGGGAGTCTTGCCGGTGGCCGCATTGGGTGTGGTGCGATATGCCCACAACATGTCCTTGACAGCGCTTTATACATTTTGCCCTGCCCTACTGGCTAATTCCATTGTGCCTTTCACTGCTCTGTTTATCCTTTCGACTTGACCATCACTCTGCGCGTTGTACAAGGACGTACAGACATGTTTCACCCCCACATGAGTCAAAAAGGATTCCATTCATTTGATAACTTTATTTCGGTCAAAGACCATAAAAGTGCAGATAAAATACATACAAAGCACGAGAAATTAAATAGCAACAATTATTAAAAAGGAATTAAACTCAAGAGTTATCAAAGAGCAAAATATAAAATCCATACTTGATCACATATATTATACAAAAATGTGCCTTCTACGCCACATACCAAGTAGAAAGCGGAATATGGCAAAAACAATAGGGGGATGGGTATCAAAGATCAAGACCCGACAAGCCTGCGCACAATGTCGAAATCCAAGGTTCCTGCATAATGGGGTTAGCCAACATTTCCTTATTATTGCATACGCAGGACAAAAAACCTAACATGGGGGACGTCTTCTCTTTTATGGTTACATGCAGGGCAGGCTTCCCCATCTGATCTTAACCATTTACAAGTAAATATCCTGATAGGAAGACTGCCATGCCTTAGCTGAAGATACAACTTCCTCGCTAGGGGTTGTTGTATTGCATCTAGGAATTCCTCAAATCGAGGTTCCATTTTTACTAGGAGGAACTCAGCAGACAGCCTACCCAGGGTTACTGATCTCTGCAGGGCTAATAGATTCTGGCTCCTCAGCTGGGTTTGTCATTCCAATTTCGGCATCCCCGGACAACACAGCTCAGGTGACTCCCAAAGCTGCGGCAAGACTATCAGCGTGCTAACAGCCCTAATGTGAAGCAACCATAGGATATTTCTGCTTTTTAAGGAAGGCCAAACCTCCAGGAACTCGGCTCTATTGGAAGCCAGTTCAGGAACTGACCACAGCCTCTTCCAATAGAGCATAGGCATTCATTTATTTATTTGATTTATTTGCGGGTTTATAACGCGCTTGAATCCAGTCCCGAAGGAGTATCTCTGCGCACCAGGAACACCCGAAGCAAAAGGAGGGAGAGGCCATCATTCAATGCAGGATCAGATAAAGTAATTCAGATCAGGTTAATCATGAAACAGAAAGGTTTTTAATTTTTTTCTAAAAGAGCAGATGGTCTGGGCACTGCCTCAACAAAAAAGGGAGATTATTCCATTGCGGCTACAAGCTCCTCTATCGACTCCAACCCCAGATCAAATCGCAGAGTAGTGAGTGGTGTACTTGGTGGGAAACCTACCAGACTGCTCATGAAATTTTGCTCCACCCTCAAGAGGTTAGCTGTATTTTTATGGCCCAAAGTTCAGCACCATAGATTGAGGCCATTCTGGCTTGAAGTCGATAAATTTCAAGAGCAGGAAATACCGGTTTAAGGTCAGATATTCTATGTACTTTGCTAATACCCCCAGTTACTTGTGATAGCTTGAGAGCAGATTTAGAAATTTGAAAGCCCCAGTCAAAGTTCTCCGTTATAGTGATACCAAGGTAAACAAATGTCTTGACCCTCTCCAGGGGGATACCAACAAGGACAGGGTTTGGGCGTGTCTGCTTCAGGGGATTGAAGATCATAAACTTGGTTTTGTCCAAGTTTATCTCCAATCCACAATCCACAAAACACCGCAAAGCCGTCCACGATACGCTGAATGCCCGATGATGTTTTGGATAACAACTAAGTGTCGTCCGCAAACATCAGAGCGGGCACTCTCCCGGATGCTAATCTAGGGGCATTGTTGTCTATTACACCAGATAAGTGGTCCACAAGACCGTTGATGTACAGACTGAATAGCGTTGGGGCCAAGACACAACCCTGCGTACTCCCTTCAGGACAGGAAAGCATTTTGAGAGGTCCCCGTGCCTCCCGCACCTAACCAGGGCATAGTTGCCAGTATGTACTCTGATTAGTACGGCCAGAAGGTAGGGCGGGAGACCCAGATCTGCCAGGACCTTCCACAGCTTGTCCATGGGATTCCATTTCAGAAGAGGTAAGCTGTGTGCTACTGTCTGAGACAAGTTTAAGTTGAGTACCTTCCGTCTGAAAATGTTCTCTAAGAAGGCAATGGTGATTTTAGAGCTAATGTTCTTTACAAAAACAACCTCAAACCAGCTTGACTTGGAATCCACCAAGACATCGGCAAACCGTTCATGCTCAGCCAGGAATGTGAACGGACCAATGAAATTGAGACTGACCTTCTCCCAAACAGATTCAGTTTCATCCATGTAAAGAGAAGTGTTCTTAACAGAGCCCCCTAATTTCAAAAAAAATTCTGAATGTTTACAAGCAATTCTGGGACACCAAAAATGTCCTAGACTCTTTTAAGGGTAAACATCTGTCCCATGTGGCCCTCAAGTTCTAAAGCAATAAGTTTTGATCTCAAGATGACAGGAGGGATGAAACGCTTACCCCTGACAATGATGTCATATGGGGTATACTGACAACTCTTCAACAATTTTAGAATAAGGCCTGATATCATTAGGGTACACACTCTTGGGCAGATCTACAAGAAACAAATGCAGCGCGGTGCCACAAGTCATTTTGCTGCGCCAAGCTGCGTTAGTTTCGAAGCACAGGGATGCGACATATTTACAACAATATGTCGCATCTCTGTGCTTCCCCCTGCAGTGGCGCACAAACTGCTGCCATGCGCCGGCACCCTTGCTGCAACTTTGGTGCAAGGATGCCTGCGTTGTTGGGAGATTGCTTTTGTGCAAGAAGGGGCATCATCCCACACAAAAACAATCAATTGAGGTGATTTCGTCTTCCAATGTGTGCTGCACAATGCAGCACACATTGAAAGAGGAAATAAACAAGGAGAAATTAAAACATTTCTCCTCGTTGTACCTCGCTATGCCACCCCTAGGGTGGCATAGCATTCTGATGCATTTCCAGATTTACGATTTCTCGTAAATCTGGAAATGCATCAGTGGACATGGGTGTTGCATGGGAGCACCTACAGCAACACCCATGTCAAGCCCCTAACAAGCAAAGTATTGCGTGGACAGGGGCAATATTGAAAAGCACTGGTGACTTTACCTGTTCTTGTAAATCTCACTTTGCAGGCTGCCCCACTGGTGCGTCATGCAAAGTTATGCACCGGTGGCGCAAGGGGCTTGTAAATCTGCCCCTCTCTCATTTTCCACTCTGAACTTCATTTTGTTGAGTGCCATTAGTTCAAGATCCTTGTCAGAAGCATCCACCCGTTCACGTTTGGAGATGGTACCATGTATACCAGTAAAACATCAATACTCGCCACCACCTCCTCAGCAAACTCTTTACTACTCTTACACATCTTATCAAGTAACCTGGAAAGACAGTCTGATACCTTATTTTTCCAACCAGGCAAATACTCAGTGGTGAAATCACAATCTTGTAGCTTGATAGCCAATCTAGCCAGACATTCTGAACAATTTTTGAAGCACTTTGGTTCGAGAATTTTCAACAAGGGCTTATGATCTGTTCTTAAGATAACTCTAGATTCCCAAGTAAACGTACGAAAGTGAGAAGTAGCCCAAACAGCTGCCAAAGCCTTCCGCTTGATAACAGAATACTTCTTCTCAGTAACCAAGAGGGAGCGGGAAGCAAAGGCCACTGTTTTATCAATACCAGCATGCATTTGAGATAGAACAGCACCCACTTCAACAGCACTGGCCTCCACAGTAAGTATAGTATTTAAATTACATTGGAATGGGGATAACATTTTTGCATTGGAAATGTCATTCTTAATGGCCAGATAAGCATTCTCCTGAGAAACACCCCACTCAAATGTCTTCCCTTTCCTGAGTAAAATTTGGAAAGGTTCTGATTTGGTAGCAACGTCTTTTACAAATTTTGAATAATGCTCAACCATACCCATGAAAGAACATAACATGTTTGAGCATTAACAATAGCACTTACAAGGCTAAGTTTTGGCTTCACACCTTCACTAGAAATGTGATATCCCAGGTATTCCACCTCAGTGACTAAGTATTTGCACTTTTCTCTGCGCAAAGTGAGACCAACTTCCAACAACCTGTGAAGAACTGTGCGTAGAGTTTCATTGTGAGACTCAATGGTGTCGCCTAAAATAAAAATATCATCTTGAAAAAAAATTACCTTGCTGACACCAATTAAAACCTTGGAAATGATCCTCTGAAATACACTTGCTGTGGATGATAGTCCGAAGGGCAATCTGTTGAACTGAAAGACACCTTGGGTTGTAAAAAAGGCAGTGAGATGCTTGGAGTCAGGGTGTAGCATGACCTGATAATACGCACTTTTGAGATCTAGTTTTGAAAATATTTTTCCACCCGCCAAAAGAAAAACTAGCTGTGTAATATTGGGGATTGGGAAATGGTCCATAACTACTTTTGATTAAGGCTGCGAAGGTCGACACAGAACCATAAAGAACCGTCAGGTTTCTTAGTGATCCCCACTGGAGATAACCACTTGGTAGCTTCAACTGGTTCAATAATCCCATCCAATACCATTTAATCGATCATTTTCTTTACTTCACCTCTCATAGCGATGGAAACCTTCCTAGATCTGTGCCTTACCGGAATAGCACCCTTCCTTAAAATAATTTTATGGGCATAGTCTTTAGCCATACCCAATTTGTCATTAAAAACGGAAGCAAATTGATCCAGCACTTGGTTGGCATCCTCTTCACAAACTTCCCTTACCTGCTCTGTAGCTCTGGGGTTGACTACTATATGCAGATCATATTGATGAGACCACCCCAAAATGGGTGGACCTTCAGTAGCAACATACATTTTCCCTTTCATGTGACGCTCATGAAAGAGGATGTCAGCCTTAAAATACCCTATAGCACCTATGTTGGCACCTTGATAACCTTTAAGTATAACATTTGTCTTATTCAATAATTTGTGTGGCCACACTGTATCAAACAAGTCTTTTAGAAATTATGCTATATAGGGACCCTGAGTCCACCATCAGAGTCAGAACATTATCATCAATCAAAAAATCTGCTTTGGGGAGAGATTGTCTCTTAAAATCACCGGACTGTTCCTGTTCGAGTAGAGTTGATGTTTGAGAGTCAACCATCATCATTTTATGTTCCATGGAGTCCTCTGATTCCTCAACCATAGTGTGCATGTGATTTGTTGGATTTACACATGCAGGCAAAACGGCCTTTCCTGCCACATAAAGGACAGTCTTTGCCTAGCGCAAAACAAGACTTAGAGTCTGCAATGTGAAAGTTGCTGCCACACTGAAAACAAAAACGTGTATGTTAGATCTGGGGGTCTCTAATTGGCAGAGGTAAGTACCTTAGACCAAGTAGGGACCCTTGCTTCTTGTCAGGGTGAAGGAATACACACAGTAGATAACCCCTGCTCCGCCTCTAGGTAGCTTGGCGCGAGCAGGCAGGCTTATCCCCAAGGCAATATGTGTAATAAATGCACTTAACACAACAATAATCCCCAATCCACCACAAACTGAGTCCACACAGGTAAGTATATTTATAAAAATATATCTTTATCTATTTGCAGCAGTAAAAATCAACAGTATACGATAATTACTTCTTTAGGAAAATGTTGCATTTAATCTTAATGGTTGCACGTAACATAGGAAGTTCTGGTATATAACAAAAATAGTCTCTAGTCTCTGTATAGGAGAATAATGCTCCTAACTTATTTAAACTTAGGTCTCCAACTGCTTTCTTACTGTAATGCCCGCGTGATATGGGCACACGAATCAGCCCTTCGAAATGCTGCGCTTCTCACAATGCGGTCGCGCCTCTCCACTGATTCCAGGAGCACTGCGCTAATCAAAGCAGACTCGCTCCTTGCCCCGGCTGGTCCCAGCAGCCCTCCGCCCGCTCTCGGTTCCTCGGGGAGCAGCGGGGAGCTAGCTCGGCGTTCCGAGCAGGGACAGACAGGCCAGGGGCAGGGGACACAGGTGGCGCTCCCTCGGTGAGGTCGGGTCGATCTTTCCCGGCTTCGCTGTTTACCACGCAGCTTCTCACCAAGGATGACGCCGTAGACCAATCCGGTCGTGGGGTTCGTGGCAAGCCTCCACACACGCCCGGGAGTCAGCCAATGGCAGTGCGGCTCCCGGGGCAGGCCTGCAATGACACTCTTCTTCATAACCAACCACAACACGGCAACAGCGATGACGCTACGGCACACGGGCCAATCCCGTTGCGGCGTTGGTGAGGGGGCTCGGCTCTCTCGTCCAATCAGAGAGCAGCGGGCTCGATCTTCACAGCGCCGGTACCGGCAAGGTACGAGGCACTTCGCAGGGTGTTTCCTGACCCCGGGCCGCGGGGGTGCAGCTGCGCACAGGTTGATTCAATGTGCTCTGGACTGGGAAGGCCCACAACCCTTCGGTCTCCACAACCTACGTGTCGATGAACACGTCGATCTTTGCAACACGGCAGGCGTGGTCAGCGCGGCACTCTCACTCGGGTTAGAGAGCAGCCAGCGCAATACACGGGGCAAACAGCAGTGCTCACGGTCTCGTCAGCCCACAGCAGCTTCAGGGGACACAGCAGAGTTTTGTAGCCCTTGGGCAACCTTTATGTCCTTGGGTTGCAAAACAGGGGGCCAGCTCTTCTCAGGCCCTTGGAGATTCAAGTTGAAAACACAGCACTGAGCAAAGTCTCTTTAGTTCAAGTAAGCAGGGACACAGCACACAGCAAAGTCCCTCTTCTCCTCAGCTTCAGTTGGTCAGCAGAACAGGTCAGCCCTTAGAGCACACAGCAAGGCAATCTTCCTTTAGTTGTCCAGCAGTCCTTCTTCCAGCAGAGGTTCCTCTTGATTGTAGAACCTCATTTTCTGTTGTCAGGGGCCTTCTCTTATACCCCAAAAAGTCTTTGAAGTTCTTTGAAGTCTTTGTGCAAGTGGGCCCTGAGCCCGGTCTAAACCAGTTCTGGGTGTTGCTGGGGCACTGGGGTTTTCCTGGCTTCCTTCTTTCTTTCAGTATCAGGGACAGAGGTGACAGTCGCCCAGCGGGAGGTGGAGCCAGCATTGCGGTCAGGCCGGCACATCCCTAGTCACTCCCAGGTGCTATCTCCTCCCACTTCCTTGGCAGCAGAGGCAGCCTTCCATCCACGGGCTGACTCAGACAACCTCCTGGGGGCTCTGCAGCCCCTATCACCCTCAAACCAGACAGTCAATCCACAAACAGTCCCAGGCACACAGAAAGGTTAGACAAGAGAACAGCCACTTTCTAAAAGTACTATTCTCAAACACAGAATTTAAAAACAACTTTTCCTAAAAGATGTGTTATTAAATTCTGAGTTCAGGGATATCAATCATTTATGTCCCATCTTGTTCCTATGGGAAGATAGGCTGGTATCCATTGGGACCAGCCTCCCCCATGTTAATCTATGGAGCAAGATAACCTTGCAGCAGTGAGCACACAAAATGGCTGCTGCTCACTACCAGAGCATGTTGCCTGCACTAGTACATGCTCTACTTTACCCATACACTGCACCCTGCCCAGGGGGGTACCTTCAGCCTTCCATAGGGGTGACTGATGTGTACAGACAGGGAAGGGTTAGGCCCAGCCAGTGGGGACACTGGCCAGGCGGACATGGCAGTCCACTGACTGCACACAGGCACTGCGCTGGCAGGCCTGAGATACCATTTTAGGGCTACTTATGTGGGTGGCGCAATCTACGCTGCAGGCCCACTAGTAGCATCTGTCATCACCAGCCCTGGCACACACAGTGCACCTTACTAGGGACTTCATGGTGATACAAATATGCCAATCAGGTATACCCAATCAATATGACAATTTACATAGGGAGCACTTACACTCTGGCACTGATCAGCAGTGGCAGAGTGTCCAAAGCATTTAAACCAGCAAAAACGAAATCCAGCACAGCATCAAAAATACAGGAGGCAGAGGCAAAAAGATGGGGGAAAACCACGCCAAGGGTGTCAGGTCTAACAGTGTGTTAGCTCTGAATTGGGAAGCAATTGTGGACCTTGGAGGAGGATTGTGGCTGAAAGAAGTGGTGGCAGGCTTGCTTTTGATGAAATTGATAGAGTATGAGTCACTCTCAACCTCAGAGACCTCAATGTGCTCCCTGATGCTCATTTTTTTGCATTCCCTTCATGAACTTTTGTGATTCCACCACAACTGTTTTTTTTAATCTGTTTTTATTAGTTTTTTTACATATTTGGGTTACAAAAATAAATTTGGATGCAGATATATACGAATATACATGCGATTGATAAACTGCATATAATCAATTCTGTCCTCACAGGGGTGCTTAACAATAAGTACATTTGCCGTAGCAGCACGTATTGTTGATAAAGTCCGACTCCCAGTGCAGTAGCAAGCATCACCCTCACCCAGCACGCCGGGCGTTCCAAACTACCTTTACATTTGCATTTTTTTTTTACATGAGCATTTGGAACAGTTCATAATCAAACAGCATCAGTGCAGTGTTCACTTCTGCCCTCCCTTATTGCTACCAAGGTCGAATATGAGAGGAGGAGAGGGGAGGGAATGAGAAGGCAGGAGATGGGGTGCTTTTGAGTCCATGAAGAATGGGGGTGCGTTATTGTGATTGTTGCACTGATGGATCTTCTTCAATGGCGTGTGTAGAATGTGTGAGAAGATAAGCTTTTAGGGGGTCCCATATGTCCCTGGGACGTGAGGCTCTGGAAAGTAGGTCTGCATAATTAGTGACTGCTTCTGACAATATATCAAATCAGTGAGCCAGTCCTTGAATTTCAGTGAGCATCTTCTGCCCCATCAACATGCAATTCGGTGCTTAGCCATGAGTAAGGCAATGGCGAGGGTGAGATATTTGCGATAGGGTTTGGCAACAAGTTTTGTATAGCCGAGCAAGGCAATCAGGGGGGTGCAGTCTAGGGTTTGCATGGTCATCTGGTCCAGGGCATCAAACACGTTTTCCCAGTATGGTGCACCTCATGACATTCCCAGGCTAAGTGTAAAAAATCAGTCTTTGGGATACTACATCGCGCGCAACAATCAGTCTGACAATTTATATTTATGCAATTTCACTGGGGTGTAATATAAACGATGCAGAAATTTGTAGTGTGCAATACGCAGCCTATGGCTGGCGGTGATTTGCTCTGTGGGTTCGCAGCAGTATGTCCATTGGTCATCAGTAAGTGCATAGCCCAGTTCCATGTCCCAATGCGCTCTGGAAGGCCATGCGGTCCTCGCTTGTGTCGTATGCACAATGTGGTATAGTGTGGAAACCATACGCCCGGGGAGTCAGCATGCAGCACCCACCGTCCAGGGGCCAATGTGGGGGGCTCATGTGGGAACTCTAGTGTGACGGAGCAGAGGCCTTGCTGCAGTCATACATTAGGAAAACATCTAGGGGGATGGTTGGGCCTCTTAAAATATGTGGGTTAGCATCCGGAACTTCCCATTGTGATATAGATCGCCCCACGTGGTGATGTTGGACCGTCCTAGGAGCTTGTGGAAACCCTTTTCCTGCAAGAGTGGCATTCAGGGATGATATGTCACTGGGAGCAGAGGGGAGTAGAGCATAGCTTCAATATGCGATGCCAGGCATTGAGTGTGCAAGTGAGTGTAGTGGGTGCCACACAGGGGGTTCAAGTAATATACCGTCTAACGTGTAGTGTAGTTCCTTTATTCCCAAAAGGCTCTGTTCATTGGAATAATATAAACAGCAGTGTAGACGTAGGACTGATGTCATCTAGGTCTCTACTGACTATGTTAGACTTAATTAGTTTTGCCAGTTAGCTCAGAGGTCACTAGAAACTTTCTCGAATGTTCAGGAAAGGGTTAACCGTCCTGATTTAGACAAGAAGGGATTAGTTTCTGACAACCGCATAAATATGACAACTTTGCTCCCTCAGAATAAAGAGTGTATCTCTAGAGTCGTGTGAAAACAATAGACAGCTCTTTCACTCAGTCAATCGTGCATGCTTAATTTCACCAGAGTGCAGAGAAATAGAGAGACGGGCGTTATCAATAAAAGGTGTTCTTTATTGAGCAGTCTTCTTTCTCATGCAATATAAATGAATTTCCACAATTGCAGTACTTATTATAAAGTAAAGTGCGTACAGTAAAAGTAGTATTATGAAATAATACTGTAAAAGCATTGATATGGTTTCTTAGCCATATGATACTTTAAAATGGATAAAATATATACATACATAAAAACATTGACTAACAAACTCAACTGGTGCTTCCAAGATACGCCTACCCCGGTGTACCTGACCTAAGCCTAGTACGTGGGAAGGAGTAAGTAAGTTGCAGTTTTAAGTTAAGTTAGCTTTTTGCCAAGTATTGGAATCAAGAATTCTCTCTAAGGTTTTAATCAGCTCCGTACCTTGGTTATAGAATGAAGAAGGTCTTGTATCTCGCTTCTCAGGACTCGATCTCCCAGCAACCCGCGAGGGTGACTTGGGAACACCGGAGCTGGATTTTCTCGGCGTGAGAAAGAGCAGCTTCTCCAGCGCATCAAAGGGGAGGGGCGGCTTCCTTCAGCTCTCGCATCAGCTGGGCTTCGGATAAGTAGATGGCCGCTCTGCTCCACACCACCGTGTGTTTGCTTAAGGCAACGTTGGTATATTTATACCTGAAAGGTGCCGGGTTTGACGTAAGGTTGGACATAAGACGTCACTAAGAACTAACAGGTCTTTCTGGGCTCCAGGAGTTCTTGTGCAAATCAAAACAAAAGCAGGGGGTTTTCCAGGGCTGCTGTAGGCTTGGTTTGTTTAAAGAACGCGTTGTGCTTTCTAGGAGTCTATGGGAGTAGATTTGCTTGTTTTGGACTGCATGGGCTATTACTAAATATGGATAGGATTCTTATGTCTTTCTAAGGAAACTATTTGTTATAACCACATAAGGGCATGGATCGGGAATATCGAATTAGGGTCCTAGATAGAAATACAACACCCACTCCATGTATTTATGTCCATCATTTCTAAAAATAAGCAATATACAACATATGATGCATGTGTGTTTTCCAACCCACCCCAAAATACATAATTGCATTTGAAATGGTGTATGGTTTATACACGAAAAATGAGTATTGGTACTGTACGTTTTTTCAAGCAAGGTTATCATTCAGTTAAATGCATATATATCAGCTGAACGAATTGGGAAATTTACAAAATAAAAATTACACATGAAATGGCTCTGTATACAGAAGAGAAGGTCAAGACCATTTCATCACATATTATTATACGATAATATATATGTGCTTGGAGGCTGAGGTAAAATATTGTCTCTAATGTCTCTAAGTAGTCCTACTGCCCGTTTCTACTGCCCATTGTCGACTCACCAGACTATTTTTACCCAAACAAAACCCCCCCGACACACAACCTGTTACTTTGTTTTCAGACTGTCGTGCAACACTTCTTTGTCTTGAAAAAGACCCACCACGACCTTAGACACAGGCGCAGAAGGGTCGAAACCTCGACATCCCACAACAGGCCATTGACCTCTAGGATTTCAAAACTTAAAGAAATATTGTGAATCTCTAGACATCCATCAGTGTATGGCCTTCGAGAAAATAACTGTGTATATATGTATATATTGATTGTATAGATTTGTATCTCTCCCTGTACATATTTTTTCACCACTTGACCACTATTCACTATTGTCACCATTTTTGCACAAAAATCCACTTTGACAGTCTTTTGTCTGTATTACATGAAATACCAATTGAATGAATTTCATTCATATAAATATGAAAATGCAATGAATAAGACCTTGAGTCATTAATTGTGAGGTTCTGAATTGTGTTGTCTAAAGAGGGGGTTCCTCGACTACAATAATAGTATTCTTTGAATTACTCAGTTGTTTGCACCCGACAAAACCGTTTTTTATATTAACCATTAATCACCCAGGTTCTGAGGGATACAGGGTCACCCCTTTTTCTTTAAATAAAATACCTGGTCAGAATGTAGCATACCAATTGCGTATGTGCCGATAAAGACTCGCAAATCTTTTATAACAGTTCTGGCGTCAGCCGAGCGCTGGGGTCTACATTTTCAAAGTGAATTTCGTCTTAATAATTATGGGGACGCATTTCTTCTTCTGGATTTCTGCGTATAGATCGCCTGATGCTTTCTAATAAAGGTGTCCTGGCAATAGTCTGGTCTGGTTCACAACTGCGATCTCTGTTGCAGTCTGGACAATCCATTGCGAATTTGTAAATTTGCAAGCTCATCCCTGTCCACCAGTATTCTGATTGTAATTCTATTAGAGATTTCAAGATCTCTCGGTGCCTCAGACCCAATCCCATGTGTGCTTCTTGTATCAAGAAGATTCTCCGGTTCGTGTTTGGAATTACCCTATCCCCCACTCCAGGGATTTGAGCAAAAGGAACGGAGTTTGCATCAATTATGTATGTATTACTGAGTGGATAATTGAGAGGTAATGCTGCATAATCGCCTTTTAACGACGCTTTTACCGTCAGCATGGTTTCTCCATCTATGTGTTTTTTAGAATGCTTTTTTGTGGCTACGGAAACCGGTTGACCGCTTCCGCTTTGGCTCTATTAGCCAATGAATTCCCTGCAACGTGAACGCCATCACGTCGATGACTCAGTGTATGTATCAGGTGAGTCTTTTGTAGTTCTTTTTGTAAAAGAACTACTTGTTCCCAAAGCTTTTTATGCTTTATTGTGGCACCTCTGCTGTCTTTGAAACTTTGAACAGTTTCTGAGTGATTCAGTTTTGGTAATCATTGGTTTGAATTTACCGGAGCGCCAGCGACCTTTAACAATCGCGCACGCTGCATTGTAGGATTTTTTCTCTACATCGTAATGATGTGCAAATCTGTCCATATAGATTACACAGGTATATTGTTCGAGAGGCAGGATTTCGATTGGCAGAGGATATTCTTGTTCGTATTCTAGATGATCTAGTTTTTTCAGTTTTGGGTCAAAATAGTATTTCACGTCTTCTGCAGCTAGAGAATTTTCCCATTCTATCCATTTTAGATCTAATGCCACTGCATTCAGATTGCGTGGACTTGTTAATGCCTCAAGGGCTGATTCTGCTGTGTAGGCAGTTATTCTCTTGCCTTGGGCTAGGGCTCTTTCTCTGGCTACAGCAGTTTGGACCGCTGTCAGAATTTTTTCTGTAGAACTGGATTTCATTTCAGCTTGAGTGTACAAATGTGATTTGTAAGCTATAGGTACAGTTTCTCCCTCATTAGAGGTCAGGTATGTGAATCCGCATCTTCCTGGGATGACTCGGATTACAAGGTTGCGTATGTTTTAGCGAGTGTGCAATTTTGTTTTAGTTAACATGTCTGTTTGTAATGATCTTAACATTTCTGTGTGTTTCTGAGTCCAATGTATTGGTTTGAAATCAGGTTTTATCAATTCATAGAGAGGTTTAACCCTCTCTGCATAATTTAGAATGTATGTTCTACCGAAATTCAGGAAGCCTCGTATTGATTGTAAGTTTTTCAGCGTTGTTGGTGATTGGAGAACTGCACACTTCTCTAGGAAGTTGTCTGCCAGGCTTTTGCCTTCACTTGATAATCCATATCCTAAAAACAGGACAGTTAGACGGGCAATTCTTGACTTTCTAAAGAATTTGTAACCCTCTGATGCGAACCCAAGTATTATGGTGTTCACTCTTTTTAAGTGAGTCTCCAGGTCATCATCTGTAAGATAGTTGTCATCGACATATGATAATGCCTCATCATCATATATTTGTAGTAATTCTGTTACTCTTGCTGAGAATAATCCTGGGCTATTCTTGAATCCCTGTGGGAGCCGGCAAAATTGTTTTTGCGACCCCATTATTTAGAATGCGGTCAAATACCTGCTTTCAGGTGCAATGTTTTGACAGAAGAATCCATTAGAGATATCTAGTGTCATTTTATATTTTTTGCGCACGATGTTGTTCATTAGTGCTGCACTGTGTGAGTTTTGTACTGCAAAAGTTTTGCAGCAGGAGTTTAAATGTCTGTAGTCCAAAACTAGGCGATATGAATCGTCTGGCTTGGAGACAGGAAACAAAGGATTGTTCATTTGTGAGGTGCATGTTTCAATCACCCCCTGATATTCAAGTTGATCTAAGATCTCCCTGACTTGTTTTTTAGCTTCTTGTTTAACTGGGTACTGCCTTTGCGCAGTAGGTTGATTTTTTAACTGGATTTTGTGGTGAGGTGAGTCCTCATCCCATCCTACATGATTTTTATATAAAGCAGGGGCTTGGCCACTGCCCATTTTCTTGTGAATGTGTATTTTTTATGAATTGGAATATGATTTGAGAAGGCAGGCATAATCATTTCTTCGCCATGAGGGCACTCCCTGACAAATTCTGGTGGCCATAGCCTTTAGAAAGATTCTCCCAAAAGAGACCTTTTATTTTCCTAGTTTTATCTCCCTCTATACGTAATGTTATTTCATATAGTTTATGGGGCACGCTAACTCGCGTGTCTGCAGTTTCCACCTTAATGTATTCATTCGTGTCCACTGTCTCCAGAAGATTCATCAGGATCTTGCGAGCTATGGTCACTTCTGCTGCGCTGTCTAGCATTGTCTGGGCCCACTCTCCGTTTTTCAGTTGTGTCCTCAGAATCCTCGGAATGTTTAATTTTAATACTTGCTACCTTCTTTCTGGGAAATTGTGATTTTTTACTTTGATGAGCAGGTTATTTGTCTTTGGACTTGACGTGCTCTTCCTTGTGTTCTGACCGTCCTCTTCTTTCCGATTTCTGTGAGGAAGTCTGAAAAGAGCGAGAGGGACGTGTATCAATATCTTGATATCTATCAGGTTTTCTCAATTTATCCCTATCTCTAAGATTATATCTTTTTTCAGAGGAATCCCGTTGGGGAGACTTGCCTCCTCGGTCAAGAGATCTTTCTTTCCGTTGAGGAGACCTTCCTCTGGACTGGAATCGTTTTTCCTTGGGAGTGGATTGTTTATTACCATCCCAACTCTTTTTTGGAGTATTTAGATTATTTTTAATAAATGTTTTTTCAGGATTTTCAGTTATTTGGAGTTTTACTGGTTTCCCACCCAAAGCTAGCTCTTCATAGTATTTTTCTATGATTCTGGCAAGTTCAAATGGTTG